>NW_028277668.1:0-131341 GCF_059751315.1 Micrasema longulum
TGGGTGAGATTCATCTAATTGAATTATTTCACCTACATACTAGGCAACGCCTGAAAATATTATTTTTGCAATTTCTATACTTCTTCATGGACCAGGTAATTTATCAACATTGTTGGAAAATTTTAATTATTTATATTTATTTAAAATATCAATCGTCCAGTCCATAGGCAGACAAATCCAAAAACGAGATAATAATGCAGATTGTGGAATTGTTTACTCTTAAAAATAGGACCGACAAGTTTACAAATACAGATAAGATTTTGCATATTACGCAAACATAACATAGCTCTACGTTGCTTTTTACTCAATTGTATATATTATGTTGTAGTTTGAAAAACTCGGTGCGTTCAACAATTAAAAAGTTAAATAATCAAAACTTAAATTCTCGTATGTGCAGAGTGGATCTTTTTATTTTATAGATTTTTGACAAATGCAGCGTAAATGTATGTTTATATTGATATTGCAAAAGATTAAAAAGAGAAGGGACACAAAAATCTTAAGTACCTTACTATAATTATCATTAAAGTGATTCTAAACGAAAATATGAAACTAATTATTCATATATGGCGCTTTTATCATTTTTTATTGAAAAATGAAATTTTTACGTTTATTTTCTATGGAAATTTTATAAAACATGGATTGCGAAAACTTTACACTATATTGATTGTAACAAATACCATAACTATATAATTGAGACCCTTTCTATAAAATGGTATACGAATCAAAAAAATATTTATCTTATTAATATCATTTTTCATCTTTCCTATATGAAAACAAACAAAAACAGGACAGTCAAAAATACTACATAATGGACTTAAACACTACAACGACCTACTTTACTACTTGAAAACTTTTACTGGAGACAAATTTAAAATCAATCTGAAAAAGCACATGATGACTGAACTAACTAGACTAGACGAGACATAAAATGACTAGACAATGTTAAATTTCTAATGTAACCCTAACGGGTTTTTTAAAATTGTAAATAAATAAAAATAAAAAATATAGAAGATTGTCAGTAATTATTTTTGTTTGTTTATTATTATATTTTGTACCTTTTACATCATTTTTATATCGCTGTATTATTTTTTCTTTAATTTTTTTATTTTTATTCACACTTTTTAAATTTTAATATTACCTATTAATAAAACGTATAATGCATTTATAATAGATATTATATACTCCCATGAGTTATCTAAAAAAAACTCATTTGGGACCGTAAATAAAAAGAAAACATTTTTGTGACAATACAATTAAGAAAACATAATATAAGAAACATAAAATACCTTTACACCATCTTTATAAATTACATTAAAACTATTACTATTAAAAATATTTGAGTAATATGTTTTAATTGCGACACTTTTGGATTTTCTATTTGACTTTTCATGTTTTAGCTCATCGGGCAGTTTATTCAATTCGGAATGGCCAATATTTTCCAGAGACCTTTTGCCGAACTCCATTGAGTGAAACTTAGATACATGAAGATTCCCTGAGTTACGCGTATTGTGGATGTGAATATTATAACCAAATGTGTATTTTAAATCTGTGTGAGCAGAAAAGTTTCTGATATTTAAAATAGTATTGGATATGTCATGCAGTGGTATCACCATCTTTATTTTCATTACTAATATATACATATATGTATTCTTATTTTATTTTTTATTTGCAAGTTTTAAGTGCTTAACATTTCTTAATTTTTAAATTGATTTTATTTTGATACCTATAATGTTGATACAATAGCTTAGATCACTGTGAAAAAATTATGTTGACTGTTTTCACAATTTTAGTTTTTATCATATTCTTATTTTCTGTATGCAATATATGTAAAAACTGTTGTTTTTTTTCCAAATAAATCAATAATCCCTTTATGACTAATATTCGATAACAGTTTCTAATTATTTTAATTCATTAATGACGATATTTGTATCAGTAAGCGTGTAATGCTTTATCTTATCTGATTAAGTTTGGAGTAAATATCATTTAATTTTTCATTCAGTAATAAGGCAAATTGTAGAAAAGGTGAGCAAGTTTATTATGATGGGTGATAATATATTTTATAATATTTAATCCACATAAAAAGGACACAACAAAAATAATTCGTCAATTAATAATTTTAAATAATAAGAAGTTGGATACAATAAATGTTTTAACAAATTAAAAAAACCATCGAACTTCTTCACTTTATTATTTTGAAACAAATTAGTCAATAATTCAAAGAATCTTCACCGGACACTGCGCAAATATCGCAAACAGCTTTAGCAGCTTTATTTCCTTGATTAAACGCAAACAGAAAGAGGCGTCGAAAATGCTCACTCTCGTCACCTTGACATTCCATTTTGAAGGCTTGTAATGAAATAAAACAATATATGTAACGTAAAAACAAACACAATATCTTGTAGAGCAAATTTTTCTTTCAAATGGCTAATAGCCGTTGCCATTTTGTTTTACATTTGATGCTCGTTTTTAAATTTGGAAAAAAAACGGATATAACTTATGTTAACACTTAATAAATGTCTAATTTTGATTTTTTTCCTTTTCCGGGCAGAGTGAAGAATTTATTTGGGAAGGATGAAGAATACACTTCTGAATGTGAAAAAGAATACTCGAATGAGGGGTACTCTCGGGAAAATCAAGACCTAAAGCAAAGTAGGCGAACGCATCAACCACTACACTACGAGGTGGACTCTTCTCCTCTCGATCTCCTTTTTGAGAGGATAGGCAGCGGCTGAAAATGTTTAATAGGTATTTGAACATTGTTTTTCTGTCAGTCTCTCGCAAATGCCTCCCCGATACTGTGCGAAAAAGGCAACTGCACGTCGGACTGATTATGCCTAAATAAAACAAAAAATATACGTTTCGCTGTCCCGTTTTCTGCACCCCAAAATTGAACCAATTTGGTTTTTATTTTTTAAGGAAGAACTTAAAAAATATTTTTTTGTGTCCGTATCCTTTGTGTTTTTCAAAAATAGTTGGCGTATTTGTATACCGTATGTTCAAAGACGACAGATAAAACTGGGCGCTTTTAAGGATTTTCATAAGGTCCTAGCTCTCATACATAGGACCAACCTGCCGATGTTTATGCCTGTTGGAAGGGCAACTGGTATGCTGAACAACATCGCTCTGTAGCGCAATCACAAATAATTATAGATGTGCTTAAAATCATGCTAAGCATTTGAGCAATCAAAATGAACAATAATGAACATGCTTAAGTTATCGCAGTCATAAGTTCACGCGTGTGTCCATCTCTTAGTCAACGCTCGTGTCGATTTGTTTTTTGTTTTTCTCGAAAATAAATATAATTAACTAGCAAAAAATTGGCGTTACCATAAAAAAATATACAATATATTACATTTGCAAGATAGTAAGGAGTATCTAAAGCAAAAAAGTAAAAATTTAATTACAATTACTAATTAATAATTAATAAATAGCATGATAAAAAATAAATAAATAAATAAAAATACCAGTTTTGGAATGATTTCCATATTTACACCGGTGAAATTCAAATATGTGATTGCGCCGCAGGATTATTCGTCGCGAAACGTAAATATTTTGACATGAAATATTAAGTGTTCGCGGATGTCCCATTGTGATCGCGAATACGATAAACAACCATTGTTAGAAATTGTTAGCCGCTTATTAGCACGTCGATAGTTATTTGTGATTGAGCTACTGGATGTTGATCTGTTCTATGTATCCGTAGGGGTTTTCCGGAGCAGAATACGCCTACTATTTTGATAAGAGTCTCTTAATGTATTTTTTGTCTTTTTATAACATGTACCTACCTACGTCTTAATTTTTTTAGTTTGTAATATGCGTATTATTTTTAAAAAATAAACAAAATTGAAATAACTCTAAAAAGAGTATGGTAAAAAAATCCTTTGCGCGCTGTGATGTAACATCGTATTACCACAAGCAAAAGATAGAAAATTCTAAGGTTCAGGCATTTGGAAAAAAAACATGAAGACTTGCTGTTAAACAATTCCTTTTCCATACGGGCCATGGGTACGTATTTTGATGGGAATTTAAAATTTATTTTAAATTTTATTTACAAAGTAAAATTAAGTTTTCCGTATGAAAAATAATAATTTTTTTTTTTTTTTTTCTAAACATGTTCAATTGCCGGTTTTTGACGAAGCTACTTTGAATTTTTATACAAATATACACACTTTCGTACATAAATATCGATATAAGTTTATACCGTCTCAGTAAATACCGATGAAGATAGCCGTTTATAATCGCTGCCCTGGTAATGCATTTGGAAGGAGAGAGAAAGAGGAATGAAGGAATGAAAAATATTGTTTTTTTTAAACAATAAAATGAAGGGAGGTTAGGGGGTTCTAAGGATATAATAAAGTAATGTTTCAAGCGTTTTTTAAAGGTAGCCAGAGTCCGTATAATAATGGAAAGTTAACATTTATCTTTAATTTTATCTACAAAGTAAAATAAAGTTTTCTGACGAAGATGCTTTCAATTCTACGTACAAATATATACATTTTCGTAAATAAATATCGATTTTACTTTACGCCGTCTCTTCGCTATGAAGATAGCGCTCGTAATTTTACTGGTGGTGCTAAATACCTACATTAAAGATAAAGCTAGGACACAGCAAAATATACAGACGTGATCAGCAGGAAGGATTAATTACCTTGGTCCTACCACTCACTCAAAGCTAGCTCAAAGAAACTTTACCTTCCTGGCTCCGAATTTTTTTAATCAGCTTCCGGCGGACATGAAGAACTCCACAAGTGCCAATGTATTTAAGGAAAATGTTTATAATTGGTTGCTGCATATCGATAGGGACGAGGTTGTCAATCTTTTTAAAGGTCGAGATTAGCAATTAACAAAATGGACAAATCTGCTTTCCTTCCATACTTTTACTTAAATTTGCTTTTTATATATTTTGATATTTTTTCATTATATATTTTTGTGTTATTTAATTTTATTCAATCTTATTTGGCATATTATTGATTACTCCTATTTCGTACTACAGTGTATAATGAGTTTATAGAAAACATATCTCATTTATCAATTCAATTGTTTTTATATTTATATTATTTTTATATTGATTTCAATAATACTATTGTTCTTTTTTTTCAATGCAACTATATTTTACTATTATACTTTTATTTTTTTGGTTTCAATGATACTGTTAATCTGTATATTTGATTATGTAGGTATGAATCTAAATTTGTATAATTTTTTATTTACATTTTAATATTTATGTCTGATTATCTATATTTTTAAAATTGTATTCTTTGGAATTTTAATATTTATTAATTATACCTTTTTTTCTGGATTTTTATTATATTGCATCACATGTCATTATATTTTATTCTAATTAATTTTACTGTGTATTTTTTATTTGCTTGACACGGGCATAGCCTAAAATGCCTTAATAAGTTCACTTATATTTAAATTAGTGAAATTTTGAATGAATAAATAAATCAATATACCTTGCAGAATCCTATGCACCATTTAGATGTGGAGAAGCAAATTATTATTTACGAATACAAAGATTTACTTCTTCCTACTATCCGCATTTTCTTTCCGGAAAATGATCACACCACACTTGGAAATGTTTTGTTTGTCAATTCGTGATTCCGTTGCACTCGTAATGTTTCGATTGTCTTTTTTATGACCGGTGTTGTTTTATAAGTATATTATATCACGTGCTATTCATCGTGGCGTTGAATAATGTGTACCTAAACGACTTTATTGAAAGTTGTGTTCGGTTGTTAGACAGTAACGTAGTTAATAGTCGGTAGTCAGATATTTAGTGTTAGTAGCTCATCGTCCGGCGAGCGGAGAGCACACGATCTTGTTTGTTCGTTATCTGTTTAATTTCGTACTCTCGTACATTCACGTAGATTATAAACAATATTGACAATAGTTGACTTAATTTTCACGAATCCGATTTATATTAACAGCGTTTTGGTGGCAAATCTTACAATAAGTTGATGTGTTTAAATAAAACGCAGATAAGTTTTGTGATTTTGTAAATATTGTTGAGCGACAAGATGAATCAAAGAGTCTAAAGGTAGGAGAATTCTTATGTTTTTTTGTTGTTGTTACATATATCTTATTACCTATATGAAAACATAATTTTACAGTAACTTTGACTGTCCAACTAGGGTAAGTAACCCTGTTTTAAGTCACTCAAAACCATATAATTTTACTAGCCAAAAACACAATATTTATGTAGTATAGTGTTGACACAAGTTTTGTATCTGTAAAAATAAAAATAAACAAAATGGTAAAGTTTATACTTCATTCAAAAGAAAACTTTCATCATCATTATTTCCTTTCTGCACCTTATGGTGCATAGGGCACTGCATTAATAAACCAATCACAAGGTATCTTGATCATTTTGTTACATACAGGTGAGGTGATCAGTCTTACGCTTCAGGTGCCTGTCCAGTATTATATATTAAATGTTCTAGTATAAAAACACATTGTTAAATAAATATTTCGTGTCAACCATCGTGAATCGAACTCGAGACCTCTTAGGCAAATGCGCGGGCTACTGTTTCACGATGCTGACAATTTGTTTTTACGTTACTTTAACTGTTTTATTTGATTAAGTCTTTGGAATGAAATGTCAAGTAGACAAAAAAGTGCATTTTCCACATCTCTTCTGTTCGTGTTCAATCGAGGGAGTAAAGTTGCCAAAGATGCTCGCGAAATTCGCGCAGTGTACGGCGAAGATGCTATGAATGATTGACAAATTTGTTGTATTTTTATTTATTTTTTATTATTATTACTAATAGACAGGCGCCGTGGCGCAGTTGGTTAGACGGCTATCTGTGAAACTGGCGTCGCGGGTTCGATTCCGGCCAGTTGCAAGAAAAAAATCCAAGCAAGATTTTTTTCTCAATTGGTCTGGGTGTTGTGGTGTATTTTTCATTACCTTCTTCCATATCCCCTCTATCCCACCTGCTGACAAGCCTCAAAATAGAGGCTTAGCGGGTTATTCCTTTAAAAAAAAAAAAAAAAAGATTTATACCTATACATACATCAATATTTATTTTTATGGAATATATAAACCCTAGAGTATTTTAACATTAATATTACATTATGTTATGTTATTATTTATCTTACATGGCTCAGTCAGTTCTAAGATGGAGATTTTTTGTAAATATATCAATGATTATTTCAACAGAGATGAACAATATTTCGGATAAGAGAATATGGAAGTCTAAGCTTACAACCGGTCATTAGCTGTTTTAAGTAGCCATTCATACTGTGTAACATCCACCCATCTGACTATATTTGAGCATCCACAATTCTATTACGTTCTTTTAAAATATATCCTAATTGATTTATGGGAATGTAATTCAACGTATTATACTTGTAAAAAACTTTGTGTTATATGATTTATAAATTAAAAATTAAAAAATGTCCTAACAAGACGAAACTCGTCACATTTATTTTTAAAAAATGAATGTAGAATTAAATCCAATAAAAGTGCTTTATTTTGGATACCTTACCAAATTTTTAAACAGACAGTCACATACAAACACGCGTTTTGGCTGAAATAGTAAAACGAGGACTGCCATAAATTATAAGAACAATAGAAGAATAACAAATTGAAACCTTCTCTAGGTATATTTATTTTTAGATTGCGTTTATTTAAATTATAATTTTAAATTCTCGCAAGGTTAACTTCTGTATATAAACATAGATATTTTCGTAAGCGTCAGTTCAAACGATAATATATATGTATGTAAAACTGCTAAACTACCAATTATACCATGAACATAATACCCTTACGTTGTAGATTAATTTTAAGATGTGTTTTTTAAAGTGTATTTTTGTAATTAAAATCCCATGTAAATATATGTATGGAAACTAAACAAAAAAATATAAATATATATAATGAACCTAAACGTAGTCTAAATTTCAAGAACCGTAATTTGCCGATCAAAAAAATAGCTTATTAATAACCTTTTTTTTAAAATGTTTTTTTTTATTTTCAATTTTATTTTATTTAGAAAACATACAGTGTAATTACATTTAGTTTTATAGTATACAAAATTATACATAACTCTAATGGACCAGTGAAGTTTCCATATTATATTATCATTATATCCTAAGGTTATCAACTAACTAGTTGAATTTTTTCTAATACAAAAAAGAAGCGAAAAAAACACAAATGAAATTAGTTTAAAAATTAAAATCAAAGTTAAAAAGTTATTTTTAAAGTTTGTTCTTAGTATTTACATAAATGGAAATAATATTAAATATAAAGAAAAAAACTTAGTGAATGTAATTAAAAGGTGAGAACAAATGAATAAAAAAAACATGCTCAAATGCAAGAATAAACATTTTTAAAAAGGAAATACATGTATATACATACATATTCTAAGGGATTCAAAAAAGAAACGAAAGAAAAAACTTTAAAAGAAAAAAAAGAAAAAATTAACTTAACTTAAAAAACATCTTCAAAATTAATTACACATAGTAAGAAAAGAAATACATTATTTTTAAAAGCAAAATTTAAAGTTATTAAAAAAAGTTTAAAAGTATGAAAACATTAATAAATTACAACAGGGATGGAGAATACCTTAAATAACGGAATATGGAAGTCTAGGCATTTACAGGGCTTATGACCTGTCATTGGCTGGTTTAAGTGGCCACTTTACACACTGTGTAACATCTTAATGACTCCCGAGGGGGTGAAATCCAGTCTTTTGTCTACGAGCATTTGGACAAACTCAAATATTGTATAAAAACATGTCAAGCGCAGCAGAGAAAAAAGAAAGAATAACAAGGATATCAAGTGTATCTTATAAAACTTTTGTTTTTATTAAACTTTTTTTGTTTTTGTTTTTTAATATCGGGATTTTGTAAGAACGGCATTTTAAAATGGCAAAATCGAACGATTTTCTTACGTTTCATCAGACGACAGCTTTAAGAGGAAAAGCGATCTGATTTTTCTTAGACACTAGAGCAGTGATTTTTTTACACAATATAGATATTTACCATTCGCGTGTCTCTGTATTAATTTTTTTCATAAATAAATAATTTTACAACTATATTATAAAACTCCCTCTCCTCCACTCCTCCACATAAAGTGGTTCCTAATCCCTATCTTTCATCCAGTGGTTTTCTTTTTGGTGAATCGTGTAAATAGATTCATTCACCTTTGTTTTTTAAAATAAATTTATGATAGCGGAATAATGAGTTAATTCTACAAACTGATAATATGAGGTAGTGGATGCAGCTAACAATCTATTAGAAATGTACTCAGACCAGAGAAAGTCAACATCTTTTTTTATTTATTTTTTTATTTATTTACAATTTTAAAAAACCCGTTAGGGTTACATTAGAAATTTTATATTGTCTAGTCATTTTATGTCTCGTCTAGTCTAGTTAGTTCAGTCATCATGTGCTTTTTCAGATTGATTTTAAATTTGTCTCCAGTAAAAGTTTTAAGTAGTAAGGTAAGTCGTTGTAGTGTTTAAGTCTATTATGTAGTATTTTTGACTGTCCTGTGTTTGTCTTTGCTTTTTTAATATGATAGTGTTGTTGTTGTCTGGTGTTATATTTGTGCATGTCAGCATTTTTAGCTAATATTATGTCGTCGTCTTGTATGTTTCCCAGTGTTTTTTTGTGCACAATTTTTAAGGTCTCAATTTTAGTCAAGTATTTTATGTCAAACTGGTGTGTTTGTTGTGTGTTAGTTTTAACAAGGTTGTATGTTAGTTTAAGAATTTTATTTTGTTGTATTTGTATTCTTGTTATGTCTGTCTTGTTACCAGTTCCCCAGAAGGCGATCATGTAACTCAATTTACTTTTGACATAGTCTTCGTACATCATATTTTTTTCCTTTCTCGGTATAAAATCTTTAATTTTGTAGAAGAGGCTATGTAGTGATGCCATTACTTTAGTTGAGTCCGTCTATGTGTTTTGTCCATTTTTATTGTCTGTCTATTGTGAGTCCTAGGTAAGTCACATGTTCTAGTTCTTTAAGAGTTTCGTTGTTTATTTTTATGTTCATTTTAACACTGACTAACCTGGTGTTGAGTCCTCGTCCTTGTCGGCGATCAGCTCACGCTGTCAGTGGAATTGGTGACCAGGAACACTGCGGGTACACAATTTTATTTGGAGGCAGCGGATGATGATGAACGGCGAACGATGATGAAATTTTTGCGGCGTTGTGCGAGTATAGGCGAAGTTATAATAAGTTTCACAAAATCAAAATTAGCCAACATCTACTAACATATGATTCTTCTGGCTGTAAACATCGTGACAAATTATCGGCTCAACCTCTTTTCATGTCTTATAAATATGTTTTTCCTCTTTATTTTATAACATCTTAATTGATCTTTCTATAATTATATTTGTGAAAAACTTAAACTAGATGTATGTACATTTTTTTTATATTTACATATTTTATCTGTTTTTTCTTTTTAATTTGTTTATTTTTCGATACATGTATATACATATAATTTTAATTACAAAAATACATCTTAAAATTAAGCTATAACATAAATTGAAAAAAATGCCCACAAAGACTTTCTTTGCGTCTGAGCGTGGGCCATTCCATATTTAATTATTAATAAAACTATAGCATATAAATATGGTATGACATGATCATGAAAAGAAAAGAAAAGAAAAGAAAAACAAAAGAAAAACAAAATTAACATATGCTGATATTATGAAAACAGGATTTATTTGCAGTATGCATTTTTTATTAAAAAAGGTGTCTATCTGTTCTTTCTATGCTAATCCAAGGCCTCAAACCTACTTTAAACCGTACCAGTGATTTAATGTTATGATTTATAACACGTTCTTTGTTTTTCCTAATAAAATAAAAATAAATATTTAAAAAAATTATCTTAAGAGAACTAGGATAATCCAAATAACCAAAAATGTGCTCAGTTTTATCTGCCGTCTTCGGACGGGCACAGAAAATTACATTTTGATTCTCTTTATAAAATAAAACGACAGAAAAACTATGTTCAAATACATATTTAATAAAATTGTCTGGCACCCCATATCCTCTTGAGGCTTTCTGGCGGTGACCGCAAGATATGTCCCAGCCAACCGCTACACCTCCATTTGATGACAGTTGACACCTGCGTGTCAGCTGCGTCCGCTATCTTATTTTTTTCCCGCGGGTAACAGGGTTAAAAATTCTTGAAGACAAACAATAAAATCACGAGTGGAATCCGGATTCTGAAATGAAGACCAGAATTGAAATTACAAGATCAACCTTCTATGAAATGCAAAAACTCCTGTGCACCCGAGATCTGAGACTAAGCCCAAGATGGAGAGCAATAAAAGCTTATGTATTACCAGTGTTGCTGTATGGAGTGGAGGGTTGGACTCTTAAAAATTCAACGATGAACAAAATTGAGGTCTTCGAACTTTGGCTGTGCAGAAGACTGTTTCGAATCACATGAACTGATTGTGTCTCGACTGAAGCGGTTTTAAGCATTATGAACAAAGAGAGGAAGTTACTGACCACTGTCGAAAGAAGAAAAGCTTCATACTTTGATCATATATTCCGCAGTGAGAAGTATGCCCTTCTTCAACTTATTATGGAAGGAAAGATAGAGGGCAGGCGGGGTATGGGACGGAAAAGAGCATCATGGCTCAGAAATCTCAGACAGTGGTTCGGCGTGCCGGATGCAGCAGCGCTGATTAGACTGGTCTAGGATCGTGATGAATTCAGAACGATGGTCACCAACCTCCGGTAGAAGCAACAAAAGAAGAAGAAGAAGACAAACAATCCGGTTTAAAGTGGTACTGAAGTGAACTGTGAAATTTTATGAATAAGCACTTGTTAGGATATATTAATATTTGTATTCAATTAGCATAAGTTATTCAGACATTGACTCTCATTTAAATCCAAACAAATAAAGCAATATTTTGTTTTTCAGTTATTCTAGTCTAGACAACAAAGCCTTCAAAGAAGATATAATATTTTTGAGTAATAACCTAATGGAGTCGCCTATACGGAGAAAAACCATTATATGACTATTGACCACGAAGTTAGCTATAGATTATAGCAATAGGGAAATGTCTATCACGTTTTTTTTACATTTTGAAGTAATAAAAGTCAATGTAATACTGTCCAGTAAAAAAAAAAAAATTTTGTCAATTATTAGTGGCATAAAAAATATTTTTGAATTCCCGCAAAAACGATCATTCCATTGGCCACGCCCCTAATGCCCCTAGTTTCTGACCATCCAAATTTGTTTAGAACATTATCACAATTCTTGACGTCACGGCTATCAAGGCCAAACGTGTTGCGTTTTTCTAGTGACATGTTTTTCTTTATAAACAATCGAAGACAACTTTGATAACTTCCGATTGTAATTTCCCTTAGATCTCCGATAACAATGGATGTAAACAGTTTGTGGGCCTCGTGGTGTACTGATCAGCGCATTTGCCTACCATTCAAGAGGTCTCGGGTTCGATTCCCGGCATGGTTATTTAGATTTTTATTTTTAATGTGTCCCACCGAAAAGTCTTTAGACTTAGTGGGTAAAAAATTGTAATGTGTATTTTAAAATATCAAATAAACGCTACTCTGCAGCACTGGAACTGAAAACGGTGTTTTCACACTACAATATTTAATGGTCCCTGGACTGGTACCTGAAGCGTAAGACTGATCTCTTTCCTTCATGTAACAAAAATAATCAAGATAGGCCGTGATAGGCGTACCAATGTAGTGCCCTATGCAACATTAGGTGCGGAAAGGATATGATGATGATAAACAGAGTTATCTTCAATTGTCCATAAAATACAATCGAATTTTCTGTTCGAAAACGTATATATCATTAGGAACTTATTTTTGAAACTTGTTTAAAACAATTACAGGTTACCTACTTAGAAACTCCAAATTTTCGTACAAATATACATATTTTGGCTTAGAAATTTCGATTTTACTTTTAAGGCAATTGCAGTTAACTTTATTAAATTAATATTCAACATTCACTACGGAAAGTCTAAATAACATATTTAAGGTTCATACAGTATACACTCTTTATAAAATAAATTCCATCATACAAATTTATAAAGAAGGTAAAATAAAAGAATTTGAGATTAGTAAGTCACTCGGGTACCAAAATAATATTAAAATTCCTAAATTCCACACAAGTCATGGTCAGAATAGCTTTGTCTTTAAAGGTGTAAAAAAATATAATATTGTCCCTAATTAACTAAAAACAATTAAACATAATATATCAATAAATAAATTTACAGTAAATCTAAAGAAATTTTCTGATCACGTGTTAAAACTGCATTAAATGTTAATTAGTATGAATGTGTGCGAAGGTTTTCACGGTCACTGTTATCAATATTATGTATCTTTTTTGGGTGATACCGTGTATGTTGGATTTGATCCGACGTTTCGGCTACCATTGCAGGAGCCATCTTCAGGGAAAACTGTGTGTTTTATAAAGAAATGTATGTGTTTATGTACTAGTAATTTGTACCGTGTCACAGTCAGCAGTAGGCACATTTCTAGTTTTGTAGGAAAGAATAATTATGTTTATGTACTAGTAATTTGTACTGTGTCGCAGCCAGCAGTAGGCACATATCTATTCGTTTTTGTCATATGTAGTGCTGGGAACCATGTTGAATTTAATTTAAGCCCGTCGTCATTGTTTATATTATCTGGATGTCTGTGTATTTCAATTGCCTCTTTTATTATTCGCTGACTGTGACACGGTACAAATTACTAGTACATAAACACATACATTTCTTTATAAAACACACAGTTTTCCCTGAAGATGGCTCCTGCAATGGTAGCCGAAACGTCGGATCAAATCCAACATACACGGTATTACCCAAAAAAGATACATAATATTAGTATGAATGTATTATTATTTTATGTTTTTTTCTTTATATATTATATGTTTTATTTTATTTTTCTCATTTTACTCGTATATTCAAAATTATATAAACTCTTTTAAATAAACAACTACAACAGTGTAAGTCACTCTCCAAGCACAAGAGTTAGTTTTTTTTTTGAGAGTTACAGTGATAACATTTACTAGATGTATAAAAGTAGATCTGCATAGAATTTTTATAAAACATGTACCTTTTATGAAATTTATTAATAAAAAAAGTTTTTTTTTTTAAAAACATAATTTTAAAACCTACGTTTGGTAATGCTTATTTTGAGACCTAGATTAATTATACCTTTCCCAAACTAAGTTCATTGGTTCGCATCTAATACGTCAAATTATTTACGGAAGGATCACTTTGCAGGTGAGTGGTTCCGTGCAGACGAATGCACTTGTGTGTACTGTGTACATTGTGCTGTCTCGGGTGACGAAAAGCAAACATATTCAGAAAGCGTTTTATTTTGTTTTATTAAACAAGTCAATTTATTTTTGTCGAAGTTCAGATGTCAGATGCACACGGAGTTTTTCAGGGCTATTGTGCCTTGTGGCATTCGTACTCTTTTCGAAAATTCTGTAGCATTGAGATTTAGCAGTACATGTCACTAAAATTGAGAAAATGCGTTAAGCATGCAGTTCCACTCTACGCGGTTTACGGAAGGTTGGGTGAAGATACAAAAATTAGTAAAAAAATATTTATTTCATATTTAAATAATAAAAATGGTTAACGTCGTAAAATTCGAAGATACTATTAGTTAAATAAGTACGTGTAGCGACGTGAAGGTTTGTTTTTTTTTGTTAATTCTAAAATATTTTAAACATGACTTCGGGCTGAGGAAGGTGTTGACTACATTTTTAATATGTATTGGTTAGAGGGAGTCAGAGAAATTGTCCGATGTAGAAGGACGTAAGCTGATTTCTTGTTTTACTAGTAATAACTTGGGACTTAGGATATAGAGATTTTGGTATTATTTATGTTTTTATTGTATATTTATTATTTACTTTGAGAATTAAAAAGCACACATAATAATAAAACTGTTATAACTTTTTAATATTATTATAAAATACATAATTTACTGCCTTACAACGGGAAAGCTATCACTAGTTAGGCAGTTTAGATGAACCACCAGCAAAATAAAAAATATATATGTTTACTTTTACTACTCAATTATTTTTTTGTACAAATAATTCATTGAAAATTGCTGTAATAAATATGAAAAATATAATAAAAATTGATCAAATAATCAAATTCAATGCTGCTAATAAAATTGACAAAATTAATGAAGGAATAGCGTCGAGATATTTAAAAAGCACAAAAAAATTATGAGTTCTTTCATAAATATGCAATACGAAGAGAATACTGGAAAATGAATAAAAAGCAATGTCCCAGAACGGCTTTATGTACAAGGGAATAGGCTGTTTGAAGAAATGCCGGAAAACATTTAAAAAATTAGAATTGCGTAAGTGTGTTTAAAATGAAATGCAATGAGTATATGTGTAAAAAATACTACTACTACCATCACGCAATTTCCCCGTAGGGGTAGGCAATGAGAATGGACTGCCACATAGATCTATCCTTCTCGCTGTATATACCAGTTTTACCATTCTTTCGACATCATTTTTAGTGACCCTTTCTTAATCTTATCAACTATAACTTTCTCAGATTTTCACCCTTCCCTAATTTCATCATTCATAACACGGTCATACATTGATTTCCCACTCATTCGTCTAAGAGACCACATTTTAACCGCGTTCACTGTGCTTTCATTCTTCCTCTGCCAGTTCCATGTTTCACTTCCGTACATAAATGTTGGGACTAAAAAATACTAGATTTAAATATAAAATAAGTTGTAAATATAGGTACTTGCGCATATGAAAGAACAGTTCAAATATTTATTTATTTAAAACTTTAAGTACAAATAATAAGTACAATTGGCGGACTTATTGCTAAAAGTAATATCTTCCAGCCAACCAAAAAACAGAATGGTCAAAAGAAGAGATTGGTCAAAATTTTGTACTAAAAAACTATAAATATATATCAAAAGATACATACATATGCTAAAATTAAATTTAAAAAAACCTTATTAACTAAAAATAAAAACTGTTTTTTAATTGGGAGATAATGTGGGATCAGATAATGAGTTTGGAAGGAGAGAAAAAGAGGAACTAAGGAAAAAAAAGGAATGAAAAAAAAAGCAGTATGAACTTAAGGAGTTCAGGGTTCTGGGGATATATAATAAGGTTTGAGGTGTTTCTTGAAGGTGGCTATAGAAGGTGCATTTTTTATATGAAGAGGTAGCTCATTCCAAAGTCTAGCAGCTTGAACGGAAAAGTTATTTGCTATGTCGAGGGATGGAAAGTGTTCTCTCCTGAGAAGAGCGAAGCAAAATACCATGATCAGAGAGGTAAATAAAATTCATAATCTTTGTTTTAGGAATATTCTAATAATGATTCAATACGTATAAATGTAAATATTATATTAGATTGTGTTGATCATAGAACTAAACAAGTATATTTTCTTTTTTTAAATGTCAAACAATGCAATACGATTTCATGACCAAATAAGTATGTTGTTACCTGCATAATGATGCGTGTACTTAATTATGCATCTGATTGCATGTTAAATGTAGGTAATAGAAAATATTAATAATTGCATGTAAGGACACAGAGTAAAACTTGGGTCCGACTTTGCCTCTATTTTTTTAATTAAAAAATAAGTCCACTTTTATTTAACCCATTTAGACATGAAATAATTCATATGGATAAAGGCTTTTGTATTTTTTTTTAAATATTGATAGCCCCCAATTAGAATAGTGTATATATTTTTGAACCGGGTTGTAATCCAGAGGTAGTATTGCGGACTCACGGGCCAAAAGTACGACGTTCAAATCCCACCTTACCACAACTCGATTTCCATTTTTCCAGCACAAGTTATTTACGACTAATAGGAATTGGTCTGAAAATTGAAATATTTACGTAAATAATAAGAACTCAAGTATTTCTCTTTAAAAAAAAAAATATATTTACGATTGAAATAAATAAAGAATCTATTAAATACGTTTATCTTTTTCTTAGATTAATGATATCGTAATTTGACATGTCTTTGTTTTCAAATTGTTTAAGGGAACGCAATTTTGCTATGTCTTAGATGTAGCTAGAATAAGAGTTTTTATATCAGGGCCCCGATTACAATGGGAAGTTAACAGTTATCTTCGATTTCCGACGGAAACGCAGTCCGACTTCTCTTCATGCAAACGCATTCCCCCCGTATTTTCTCTCTAGATTATGACACTATGTGATTTTTACACACTAGATATTTACTATTGACGTATTACTGTCGTTTCGATTTTACAAAAATAGTTTAATATGGAAACTAGACACAGTTTTATCTGCTGTCTTCGGGCGCACGGTATACACATAACACATATAACTATTTTTGAAAAACGCAAAACGTACCGATACTGAAAATTTCATTCTGATACTCTGTCTAAAAAAATTAACGAAATCGGTTGACTTTTGAGGTGCGGAAAACGGGACAACGTAACGTCAATTTTGTCTAATCTAACAGAAGGTCTGACATGCAGTTGTCTTTTTCGCACTGTATCGGGGAGGCAACGCAAGACAGTGACAGGAAAACAATGTTCGTATACCTATTTATCAACATTCTCTATACTCACAATTTATGTAAGCCGAAATAAAAAAATTGATATCAAACTTTCGATTGTGTTCATTTAATATATATATATATGAGTAAGTACTCAAATCTAGCAATAGCAAAGCATTGCCGGGTTCGCTTGTTGTTAGTAAATAATAATACATGAAACTGTACAAATGAAAGCAAAAGTTTCAAGGATGGATAGATTACCATCTGATACAAAAAAATAATAAATATATTTGAATTCGGTACAAAAAATATATCTCTCCCAGCCGAAATATGCAACATTTGATTTAATTTGGACATTTTTTTTAAATATGGAAAACAGATACAAATGCGAAAAGTGAAAAGATAAAACAATATTATTATATTAGGTAAAGTGTGTATATATTATATGTCAGTAATTGAACCATTCAATTTATTTATTTGACAATTGCAGACAACATTACTTTAGGGGTTGTTTAACTCATTAGTAATATGTACTGTAAATATTAGGTAGAATAACATAACGAATTTCAATTTAGACTAATGTGTCCAATGTCCATATTGCCAGCAGAAGCCGTATTCAGCAAACGAGTTTGCTTATTGATGGGTGAATTCTGACTTGCATTCGTATGGGTTCTGGGGTTCTGGGGTTCTGGGGTTCTGGGTGCGTAAAACAGTGTTTCAGAAAGGATTATACTTCCAGAATTTAGCTTATAAAAATGTTTCCCAAGGAAAATATGACGTCGAGATTCGAGGGTGTTGTCATCCAGCATCCTTGCTGAGCGAGGGGGTAAGAAGTAATACCTTTTTATATCCTCTAAAATTTTTTTATGCTGGGGATATCAACAATAATGCATGTAAAAAAATATAACAAATAAAATATACAGAGAATAAAACCAATGACAGATATCCGCAGAAATACATTAATACACGTACAAAACATACTTGTGTGTTTGTGTGAGTGTAAATGTGTAAGAGGGTGGGTGAGTGGGTGTTATATTGGAATAAGGGTGGACATGTGTGTAAATATTATTGCACAGGGGTCGAAAATATAAATATATTAAAAATATTAAGAATTAGAGATAAAATAAAATAAAATAAGACTTAAATATTGAAACTAAGTATAAGACAAAAAATATGTTTTAAGACGCGCATTTTTTTTATGACTTAAAGTTGTGTTGCTTTTAATGAGGAAGTTCAATGTGGTTTTTTTTTTTTTTCATTTGTTAAAAGACTATTAAACTAATCCAAAATTTTTGATCTTTTTAACTTATCGTATTATCAGCGCTATGATTTTTTTAAAGTTTGGTATTTCTGAAATAACTCCGCGTGTGACGTCAGAGGTTGTTCTCTGTTAGTTCTTCCCGTTGGTTCGTTTACGGTAAGCCAACCGGATATCCTTCCCAACTCTCGCATCATTGGTTGGTTCATATGAATCAGTAACGTCAATCAAAGTAGTGCGTTTTTATTTAAATATTTTTTATTATCTTTTCCATTAATTTTCAAGAAACTTTGCCTTACAATTTAAAGCTCTAATTTTTACTGCAAAAATTCCTCAATGTCAAATATCTCCTTATTATTTTTATTGATATATTATTATTACTTTTTATGTTTTGCAATTTATGTTTGGTTTAATTTTCTTATTATTATAAGTACTAACATTTATGTTCCTATTTTAATTTTTAAAAAATATTTGAGCTTCAATATTTATTATTATCGGTATATTTTATTATTTATGCTTTAATTTTTATTATTATCGCTATGTTTTCTAATTTGCATTAATGTTCCATTTTCTAATTTGGCATGTTATTTGCTAATTTATATTTTTTTGAAATTTTCGATATTAGAATTTTTTAACCATCGTTTAATGAAATGAAAAAAATACATGTAAAAAGAAGGTCCTTACTAAACAAAGAAAAAAATCATAGCTAGTGGGGAGCTGAAACAAACAACCCCTATACATTTTAAAACTGAGAAATAAATAAATTATGTTCTGTAGATATAAGCAGCGCAAAAATGGCTTTTGCACATTCTCTATTTAAGGGTGCGCTTCTACTCAGAAGGGTCCCAAATTATGGAACAATATTATAATATGCTGCAAACAAGTGTATCATACAATGAGGAACTTCAGCCCTACGGGAAATTGGAAACGAAAAATGTTTCCTTACGCGGGATAAAAATTAGAGCATTAAATTGTACCGCAAAGTTTCTTGAAAATGTACAGAAAAAATAATAAAAAATATTTTGTTAAAAACGCACTACTTTAAATGACGTCACTGGTTCATGTGAATCAACCTATGATCTGAGAGCTATGGAAGATTTCCGGTCTGCTTGTCGCTTCTGGACCAATGGGAAGAACTGAATGAGAATAAGCGGAAATGAACCTCTGACGTCACACGCGGAGTTATTTCAGAAATACAAAACTTCAAAAAATCGTAGCGCCGATAATACGATATGTAAAAATTAAAAAAAAAATTTTTTGACTTAGTTTAACAGTCTATTAACAAATAAAAAAATTGAAAAAAACCACTGAACATCCTCATTGTTCTGGTGAATCATTAAATACTCGTATATAAATAAGACTGAAATACGATTAATTTTACTTGTTAGCAAACCTTGGCAAAATCCAGCCCTGTATCTCAATTACAGTTATAAAAATATTTTTATTACATTTTTTTTAATAAACGAATTCAGATAACATCAATAAACTGTTTATTGCATGTTCTTATTTGTTTTCTGTCATAGAAAACACAACCTTTTAATCTCTTACAATTCAATATTTTTAACTTTCTTTACGACACTTTCTTCGATAAAATTTAATCTCACCGTATCTTGATCATTTTTTATTTCGTGGAAGGTTAAGAAGAATTAGAATATAACCACTTATTGACATTTCTGTGTATACCGGTTTTCAGACGAAACCATCTCATTCTCTTTGTGTCCCACAGATAATATTATTATCCATTCAGTGATGTATTCTATCAGCACGTGCAGCAGCAGTTGTAGGTATTTATAGTGGGATTTGCACGTTAGTAATTATACTAATTATAGTGTCCTTGCGAAGAGACGGGCACGTCTCGAAACCGGTAGACATAGAAGGTCTGTGAGTGGTTATAAAATTCATTAAATCACTCTTTGATGCGCCTTAACTACTGAGCTCTATAAAATTAACAGTAAAACATGTTTATGGTTAGTCAAATATAATGGTAAGCTGCGCATAGTCGCTTCTATACACGGTTCGCCCATGTAATATAATATATATTACACTGGACATCATCCCTCCTTGAAGGAGACTGTTATCAGTTTTATACTTTTGTATGAAAGTACCAAATAGATGCACAAGACTGCCGTCTTCATTTGTTGTGGCGTCTGGTAGACATAACTCTTTTGTAAATTTTCCTATCGTCAGACGTGTTTGGAGACATCAATATGTTTAGTTTTCCGTCGTCAGTTTTTTTTAAATTAAAAAATAAATTACTTTTTTGCTTTTTTGACCTCTTGACTTTTTTGTATTTTGCTTAACTTAATTTAATTAAATAGGTGCGAAGGTTTTTACGGTCATTGTTATCAATATGTTTCTTTTTTGGGTGATACCGCGTTTACCAGTTTTATTCGATTTACCCTGAAGATGGCTCTTGCAATGGTAGCCGAAATGTCTGGAAAAAATCCAACACACACGGTATCACCCAAAAAAAAAACATATTCAATTGAATTATCTAAAACTGTTAAAACAACTCATTCATTTTGTGCCTACCTACTTTTATCACTCTCTCTCACTTCTGTTCAATTTACTTCATAGTCCTAACGCTCCTGTATACCTCCGTGAAAAATTTCAACACTTATCAGTTCATGGTTTACCAATTCGTTCTTATTCTCAAAGCACTCTCTTAATACCCATCCAAAATTCCTCTCTCTTCTTTAACTCATATAGTATCCATGCGGCTTGACTGTGGAATCATCTCCCATCAACCATCAAAGATCTTACTACAGTAACTCTGTTTAAATTAGTCTGAAGAAACATTTTCTTCATCTTCCTTAATCTCTCCTCCTTTCCTCTTTCCTCTTCTTTTTCCCGTTGAGTAATAGTATTAATTAAAGTTAATTTATAAAAAATATAATTATTTATATTTTCATATATCTTTAGCTGTTTTTAATATTTTCTGTTGAAAATGTTTTGTAACTTGAATAATAAAAATAAAAGTTTTTTATTGGATGGTTAGAAGAAATTTCTATTTGGCAATAAGTCCGCCAATGTACAATTAGCATTATGTACAAAAAGTTTATCAAACAAAATAAGCATAATGTAATTAGAAACTTATTAAATAATTTATTTTTTTTAATCTGTTTATTGTTATTACATGAAACACTTGAATGAAAATGTTATACCCGTAATGCAAAAGCCCTCTGGACGTATATAATAAATAATCACAAAATAAAATAACAGCATGCTTTTTTAGATTCCCCTGCCAAAAAAAACTATAGTTACGCGGTATTGCGGTATAACCGACGATATTTTTCTTGTAAATACTCACTGGGTTTTTATATCGAGGATTGGCCTACTACTCGGTTAAAGTGTACAATCTACTTCCATTATCCATAAGGACAATTAGTAAGTTATCACAATATAAAATTGCTACTAAGAAATGGATAGTAGAGGTGGGTTTCGCACGGATCGATGAGTGGATCAAGCCAAATAGGTAAAATGTGTGTACTGTTTATGAAATTTGTTCTATTGGTCTATATAAATTGGTTATGTTTTTTATGATTATTTTAGTTTTTTATTGTTTGTTATGTCAATGATAATTAGGTTGATTAGATTAATTACGTTTTTTTATTGTTATTATTATGTTAACTTTGTTAAATAGCTAATCTTAGGCATGTTTCACATTTTGTAAAACGTTTCCCTCGGCACGGGACACCCCAGTGAGGGAATATTATTCGGTATAAAAAAAGAATACACACAATGTAAAAGAATAAATAAATACAAATATATATTAACTTACACATAGTGAATATTTTAGTGAGTTTTTAGATACTAGAACATTTCATTGATTTATTTCATGCACTTTAACGTGAATAGGTACATTTGGACGTAAATGCTAGCTTTGTGCATAAGAGATGCAAAATGCGATCGTATTGCATGGGAAATGTCATATGCAGATAATAATAAAAACCTGATACATGTCATGGTAACACATTGAAAACGGGTCAAATCAATTACGTCAATTTAATTCAAATATCGATCACGTATTTCATATTTATTCATTTTGCCAATGACGTAAGTATTCTTTTATTTAAAACTCGACAACGAGATCATTCCAGTAGCTCAATCACACATAACTATCGACGTGCTAATAAGCGACGTGATAACAATTTCTCACGATGGTTGTTTATCGATTCGCGATCACAATGCTACATCCGTGAACACTACATATTTCATGTCAAAATATTTACGTTTCGCGACGAATAATCCTGCTGCGCAATCACATATTTGAATTTCACCTGTGTAGATATGGAAAATATTCCAAAACTGCTATTATTATTCATTTTTGTATGATTTATCATGGTATTTATTGCATTTAGCCGGCGTTTGGCAAGCCAAATGTCCTAAAAAGCAGTCGCCATAGTAATTGTAATTTAATTTTGATACTCCTTACTATTTTGCAAATACAATATATTGTATTATTTTTTATAGTAAACCCCGATTTTTCGTTAATGAACCGTATTTACTTACGAGGAAAACAAAAAACAAACTGTCACGAGCATTGCCTTAGAGATTACACACGCGTTGACTTATGAGTGCACTAACTTAAGCATGTTCATTATTTTTCATTGTAATCACTCAAATGCGTAGCATGTTTTTAAGCACCTCGATAGTTATTTGTGATTGAGCTACAGTAGGGAGGATGCCATTAAGTATGAAATAAAAAACATATATTACATCTAGCGAAAAAGCTTACCAAATGCTACGCTTCATTTTAAGAATTTCAAAACCCTTTAAAAAACCAAATACATTAAAGACTTTATACAACACTTTAGTACGCAGTTACTTGGAGTGTGTATCCGTTGTATGGAGCCCACAATACTTAACAAACATTGAAAGGATTGAAAATGTTTAACGATTTTTTTTTTAATCCTTGATTATAAAAACAATAAAACGCTTTTGCACTTACAGCCAATCTGCTAAACAAAATAGATGTTTACCCTTGAAAATAAACGCACTATATCTGAATTATGTTTTTTATATAAATTATTAAATAATAAAGTAGTCAACTTTGTTTTTAACCGCTAATTTTTATTTTTCACCGACCGGTTTTATTTATTTATTTATTTTATTATAATATTTATTTATTTATTTTATCATAATGAATAATCACAAAGTTAGTGCTTCAAATATAAACTTTATATTTTATTATAAAATAAAGTAGTGTTTTTTAACCTACTCTCCAAAACTAATTTTAATGTCCCCTTTCGCGTGACAAGAAATAAGTATTTATTCCATCTGCCAGTCTGTAGCACTAACTATGCACAACACTCTTTTCTTTATCGTTCTTGCTCTAACCAAAATTCCTTTTTTTTTAATCTTTTGATATATTTAACACGCCCCTTAATTTATTTAAAAATAAATTAAAACTCATTATTTTTGGGTGCGATACGCTCCCACTTGCTATTTAATTATGCTCACACACAAATACACACAAACACACCTCTACTACATTTACTCTCATACAAATACACACAAACACACCCTTTTGTTGTACCACAATTTAATACGTATGATTTTTATTTAAAAACTTCGCCGGTCTGTCTTTAAACCGTATCTTTTTAATGTTATTATATCATTGTTGACTGTTTGTTTCTGTAAAATTAAAAAAAAAATTAAAAAATCATCCGGCTGAACTAATTCACCTACTTGGCAACGCCTGAAAACAATTCTACAATTTGTATACTTCTTCTTTTACCAGTTAGTTAATTCAACAATGTTTTGAGTATGTCCAAATATTTGCAGACTGACTCTTCCATCGTATTTCTTTTTTTTTAATTCTTAAAGCGATTCGAGGAGTTCGGATAGTTGGAGTAGTTCTGTACTATTAAAATGTTCTAAAACGATGCAAAGCCACAGAATTCCTCGAAACTGGCAGTGTTTTTACCGCTTCAGTAATCATAAAAATATTTAAAAATTAAAATGCGGGAAAAAAAAGTTTTTTTTATGAATTGGTTTTATCAACTGAACATACCTTTATATCCTTGGTAAAAGCCATTTTAAGCCCGAAATTGAACTTAAAGCTGATATACTATAGTGCATGGCGTGAAAAAAAACATATTTATTTATTATAATTCATTGATAGTGCCTTATAGAGAAAAATAACTAGAAAAAAACCTCGAGGCTCGTAGCATTATTTATTTTCACCCGAATGTGTTCGGGAGTGGTCTTTTCTGCAAGTAAAGTTTGCCCGAGTTATCTCGGGTGTGGGAATTTTCGCACGTAATAGCCGCTCGAGTATACACGGGTGTATTCCTTAAACGGTAAAGTGTTTTATACAAAAATCTGCAGTCTCTAGAATGTATGCCTCGAGAGTGAATTGGCGATGAACAAAAGTGAATCAAAAGTGATGGTATTTGAAAAGGAAAGTGAGGTTACTGACTGCAAAGTAAACAGCGAATAATCTCGAACAAGTATAACAATTTTTGTATCTAGGAAGCATGTTTTCAAGAGATTGTAGAGTAGAAAAAGATGTTGAAAGGAGAGTGCGGGTAACAAAATGAACGGTGCACTAAGCACTGTAATGGCTAATAAAAATATGTATGTTAATCGAAGCTAAACTGGCAGTGCACAACGGAGTTTTAGTCCCAACACTTATGTATGGAAGTGAAACATGGAATCGGCAGAGGAAGGATGAAAGCCGAGTGAACGCGGTAGAATAACAAAAAAACTGTCAAAATATCTATTCATCAAAACGCTCATCGACGGCATATCCTTTTAATATTATAGGTGAGATTAGCACATTGGCGCTGCTTAATGTATTATCTCACTATTGCTCACTGCCCCGAGGATAGAAAGTCTCTTTAGCAAAAACCAAACATGACGTGTACATAAGCACCGAATGGCGACTGCTATTATTCAATACGAATAATATGTATATTCAATAAAATATTTAGGCGTATAAAGTATAGGTTGCCGAAATGACTTATTGCAGTATATTGGGTCATAATTTGAAATGAGATCGTCAAATATTCAGGCCCTGTTATCGATCGCGGACTCGTGTGAGTTTTTTATAAGTTATCTTTTATTTTGACTGAAAGCACTCAAAAATTAATTTATTTTTCCTTAGTAGACATTCGACTGAAACCAATATCAAAATGATGAAGGGTCTACCGTACTTTATAGCTAAGAAAATTGTACCTGCACTATTACTACTACCATCACCATTTCCCCGTAGGGGTAGGCAGAGAGAATGGACCGCCACACACATCTATCCTGGCATATATTCCTAGCTTCTTCCACATTCATACATCTTGACATGCATGCCCTTCGGTCCTGTCTGCTTTAGACATGACCAAACTTAAGATTTTTGTTGATCTGATCATGTCACGTCTTCCTTGGTCGTCCTCGTTTTACGTTACCGTTAATTTTCACTTTATATAATTGCTTTACCATTCTTTCGTCCTCCATTCGTTCTACATGACCAAACCATCTCAGAGACCCTTTCTTAATCTTATCAATTATACTTGACTCAGATTTACACTCTCGCCTGATTTCATCATTCGTAACCCTGTCATACATTGATTTCCCAAGCATTCGTCTTAGAGATCGCATTTTAACCTCGTTCACTCAGCTTTCATCCTTCCTCCGCCAGTTGTTTTTACACTAAAAACATTTCACAGTCCCCTGGACTGGCACCTAAGCCGTAAGACTGATCGTCTTACCTGCGTGCAACAAAAACAATTATCATAATACGCTGCTATTGGTGTACTAATGCAATGCCGTATACACCACTAGGTGCGGAAAGGGAATGATGAGCCTAATTTAACCCATTCGGAAATTATTGGGAGCTAAAATACAACATTTGAAACCCCAGACAGCAAGAGCTGAAAAAAACATTAGAAAATACGTGGAATAAAGAGACTTTGGAAACAAATACTAAAAAAATAACTTTATCAATGTATTTTTTAATTTCTGCCATCATCAAGGCATAGGGGGGGTCACAAAGTATTGGAAATTAAATTATTTGGTATTTTATGATTATGTTTATTGAAATTTTACCAAAAAAAAATGTGTTTCAAACTGGTTGAATGTTTTTTTCAAAACGATTATACATTTTTTCAAATATTTATTCACTTCAAATAAAAATACCTCACACGAGAAACGGCGAGCCACTGGTACATCATCTTATTAAAATATTTCAAGACTGATTTTAAATTTATTTGAAAAATATTTTAATATTTACGTCGAATTTCTGAAAAACCTAAAAATATTGGGTGATGCAATTTATGCGACCGCTACTGTACCTTTTTATCTAAAACAAAACAGAAATATAGAGTAAATTGATATCAATGTGGAACAGGATGAATTGAAATGATAAACGCTTAATATGAACTTGATATTTTTACCACCAATATAAACATGACGAAGATATATTTTGCACAAAACAATGCACAATAATAAAACATAATATAATATTTTGAGTATATCTAAATATTTGTAAACTTATACGGGAATTTAACCCTATTAGATTTGTATGTGATTTTTTAGCAACGTTTCTTGTTCTCGTTTTTTCAAGTCACATTATAATAATTTATCTTTACGATTAACTCTGACTGTCACCATTTCTAATGATAACTGCTTTCGCTCGTTTGTCTATAAATTCCTTACTAAGGAAATAACGCATCCCTCAAAAGCTTAAGGTGATTCATAACGAAATTATGAAACTTATTACTCATAGATGGCCCTTTTATCATTTTTTACTGAAAAATGTATATGGAAATTTTACAAAACTCAGTTTTCGGAAACTTTACACTTCATTGATTATAACAAACACATAACAATATAACTTAGGTCCTTTTCATAAAATGGTGTACAAAAAAAAAAATAAGATCAGTTATAAGTTATTCTTTGTTTTGTACACCATTTTGCGAAAAGGTCCTAAATTATCTTGTTATGGTATTTGTTTCAATCATTGTAGTGTAAAGTTTCTGCAAACCAAGTTTTGTAAAATTTCCATTGAAAATAAACGTAAAAATGGCACTTTTCAATAAAAAAATTAAAAGCGCCATCTATGAATAATTAGTTTCATATTTTCGTTTACGCGATTAAGAAAAAAAAATCAATCATTTTTGGTTGTTTTAGGAATTGAGGAAATATTTGCTTCAATTTATAGGTATTGTCATAAACCCGATCCTTGTCTACATTTTTTGAACAAAGTGATACAACAGCGTCTACAGCTAATACTTTTATTGAACTTTTCAGATCAAATTTTAATTACATTTTGTTTCAGAATTCCTTAAATCATAATTTTGACGCCACGACAGTTCGGATCCGGAAACTCCGGCGACAAGTGTGCAAATACGAAACATGAAGGCAAATTAAGAGAGCAAGTTAGGTATACCAAGCGTAAACCCAGACGGCTCCCGTTCTTTTTGTCTGGTCCGGAGATATACGATGCTAACCGGTGCCCGGATATTTTTATTTTTATTTATTTATTTATTTTATAAACGTTTATGTACATTATAAAATATTTCAATGCATACATTACACGAAAAAATGAATACTAAAATTTAAATATACAAAGATGTTAAAATAAAAATACCCAGCAATTATAGAAAAAGAATGCTATCCTCTCTGAACTTTTTTTCACTAATATGAAAGATGTCGATATTCGAAGAGATACGGTTGAGTAAAGACATTGCTCTTCCTACTGGCATTACCATCGGCATGTTGGTTCTGCAAGCAGGAAGATAAAATAGCTTAAGCTGTCTATGTCTAAGGTAGTCATTAGGAACATAAAGAAAAATACTCTCCGTTACACCTATGTTGATCGTAATACCACGGATCAATCGGAAAAAATACATAAGCAAGTATGCATTTCTTCTTTTCTCCAAACTATTGTAGCCAAGCATTCCCAGTATGAAGTCAGACGGGTACAACCTTGGGTAATATCCGCACTCCCTTAAGTAAAGATACCTCAGAAATTTCCTCTGAACCACCTCCAGCATAAGAGAGTACTTCAATTTGTGGGATGCCCAGATCAGAGATCTACACTCAAGTCTGCTTCGCACCAATGAGTCAAAAAGAAGCATGATGCACCATTTAAGAACACTTAATTAGGTTGAATCGACCAAACCGTATTAGTTTTTTTTCAATTTTTTAAAAAAGTTTTATAATGTTAAACTATGAATTGTCAATTATAAAACTGTTTTTTTGACGTTTTATCATCAGTAGGGCTATATATGAATCAAAGTGTAGTTGCATACAAAAAATTAAAATCCACTAATTAACCACTCTCTACCCCCGCCAGAAGATTTAGAATAGCACCCCTGGCCTAATGTGTTGTCCCTATTTAACGCCTTAATTTATTTTTTTCATTCGTCATTTAATTTTGGTCCTGTAAAAATAAATTAAAATCGAGATAAGGGTATTTTTGGGGAATTTTAAAATCTAGGTATTTATAAAGCTGTCATTAACTGGTTTAAGTAATCACTGGACACACTCTATAACATACACCATTCTGCCTAATATTTGTGATTTCTACATATTCATTATTTCCGAAAGTTTTACGAATAATTAGAATATCATTTAATATATTTTACAAATATATATATATATATATTTTTACATAACATTATTTACAACCCCTGCTTGCACTTGTATATAACATATAAATTTGTTTAGTCTCCCACCAGTCTGACGATGTCCGTCACGACGAAACCCGGTCACTGGTAAAAAAAATATAAAATAATTATAAATTAAAGTGGAATAAAACTATAAAGTATTTTTATTATTATAAATAAAAAATGTTTTTAATGAGAAACTGAAATGTATAATTTTTTATAATTTAACTTAAACTATAGCAGTACGTAAAAAAAAATACAGACATACAGATTATAAGCCGCATAAATTATTAGACTTCGGTATTTCTTTCATAGAAATATTATCTGTCGCTTTGTAATATTATGGCTATATTATATTACAATTTTATTTATTTCCTGTTAACACTTTGAGTACCGGCCGAATACACATAGAATTGACCCTGTGCCCGGCCCATTTTTGTGAAATTTCATGCTTTTAAAGGGTTTTTCAAAAGTGTCATATTTATGAAAATACTGGGTTAAATTAATTGAAACTTCTCATATTTATTTAAAATATTCAATAAAACATTTTTGTTTGATAGTTTTTCCGACATCGGCCTTTATGGAGAGCCACACATTGCAATGTTCACACATATACAGGGTCTCACTTCTTTTTTGTGCTTTTTATCCCGGAGCAGTTGCTGTGTAAACACATGACATGATAATAACCACGCGTTGTGTCCCGGTCCCGTGTTTTCACGTGGTTTACCAGCAGCAAAAAAGTACTAATGAAAGTCACTAGATGTCAATAAAATGCACCTTTTTAGACAGTTAGTAAACCACGTAAAAACACGGGACCGGGACTCAACGCATGGTTATATAATCACGTGTTTACACGGCTCCGGGATACAAAGTGTTAACTATCGCTTTATAATATATATATATATATATTTTAATATTGACATTTATTTTTGTTAAAATGCAAAGTGTATTAAAATATAATATGACATTTTTAAATATACACAAACGCACACAGATAATGTTAGACTTACACGGAAAATTGATTCATTAGACATATTCCTATAAATGCGTCCACGATTGCGTAGGGCTCAAAATAAATCTCACGTGGGCTCAAATCTAAGAACAAAATCGTCCTGTGACATCCTAAAATAAGATTCCCATTAAACCAGTAGTAGGCGGATTCGGAATATTATGTAAATACTCGCGACCCGATTATGTTGAGTTATGTTCAATCACTCAGGTAAGGGCCGAAGTGGGTATTCGGTTAATCAGAAATACATTATTTATTTATTTATTTATATATACGCCCAATGGGCATTTTAAGGACATATTTATGCATAGAAAATCATTATAAAGGTAATTTTTAAAAAAAAGACACAATGGTATATAGTAGACTTGGTTGGGAGTGGAAGCGGGAGAGAGGTGTTTATAATTTAATTTGATTCAATGATCGTTTGAAAGAAGACAACTTGTTATCAAATAAATCAAGGCTGGTATGTTTGTTGACAGACATAAGAATTCTGGGCATGGGGAAATGAAAACCATGGTTAGTTCTGTGGTTATCGGTATGAAATAGTAAGTTTTGTCTGAGGTTTCTAGTTGGGATATTTAATTTTATTGAGCTCTGTAGTGCAAGTACATAAAAGAGTGAGTTAAGAATTTTAAATAGGACGAGGAGAAAATATATATTTAAGGTAGTTTCTAACTCATTATACGTATATTGGTCTCTGGATAAGTCCAACCTCCAGCCTATCTTTCTCAAAAATCGATGTTAAACTGATTCAATATTTTTTATGTGAACATCATAATATGGAGACCAGATGACAGAGGAATACTCTAGGTGCGGGCGAACTAGGGAACAGAAGAGAGTTTTAAGGGTATTGATATTTTTGAACTCTGTTGTGTTGCTGTTAATAAATCCAAGGAGTGTTAAGGATGTATTGAAAACGTCTTTAATATGAATTGTAAAAGAAAGTTTAGTGTCAAGTATAATACCTAAATCTCGTATACTAGACACACATGATAATATTTCATCGTTCCGTGAGTAGTCGTATATGATTGGATTTTCCAGACGAAAAAATTTCATAACCTTGCACTTATTTAAGTTGAAATGAATTTATTGGATAATAGAAAAACTAATTAAATGTATTTTCATCAATGTTTTGAGTATGTCTAAATGTTTGTATACAGTCTAAATTTCACACCCTAGAAAGTTATTAAGATTTATTTAAGCGTCAGCAAAGCTATGTCTAATACATTTAATTGCGTGTCAACACGAACAAAAGAGTATGGTTTACTTAAAAAAGTGTCTGTATTACATTCACAAGGAAAAGAAAAATTCTTAATTTTGATTACAAACTAAACAATAATGTACTAATGAGAAAGCACGAAATTAAAGATCTCGGGATTGTTTTAGACTCAAAACTACTTTTTGAATCGCATATTAATAAAATTACCTCCAAAGCATTGAGCATGTTAGGTTTCATAATTCGAATGAGTAAGCACTTTGATAATCCGAAGGCCCTTATTTCATTATATTATACATTTGTCAGAAGCCATTTGGAATACGCCTCTCAGATATGGAATCCCCAGTATGCCATATATATAAGTAGAATAGAAAATATTCAAAACAAATTTATAAAGTACCTTAAATACAAAACCGGTATTTTTTATGTATCTACTCTCACTGCCTCCACCTTCCATGGAATCATTTCTCTACAATACCGCAGAGTGTGTGCGGACCAACTACTGCTTTACAAAATTATGACAGGAATGGTTGACTGTACAGAGCTGCTTGGTTTAATAACAATACATATGCCAGCCAGGATTTGTAGACGGTACCACCTGTTTCCTGTAGCAATAAGTAAAACATCGTATGTTAAAAATGCTTTTTTTCGTAGGACTTTTTCAATGTACAATACAAAATTTAAAAATATAGATTACACAAACATCACTCTGTCAGATTTAAAATTTACACTGAAAATGTATTATGTAACTTAGTAGACATTATAATAATAAATATGTACATCTCCCCTCCCCTCCTTATCCTCTCTTCAAGCATTTTTGTCCTTATCCCGCCCAATTTACAGTAACTTAATGTTCTTAAAATTAATATTAAAAAAATCTTTGATTATTGAGTACATGAAAATAACATTTTTATATGTATAAATTGTATGTATTTATTTGATATGTAATAAATTTTCTTTACTAACTTTGTATACTATGTGGAAATCTGTTATTAGTTCTGAGTTTATTCACTATATCTGTTTGTTTACTAAAAATATGTATGTAGAACTGTTGATTTCCCTAATAAAATAAAATAAATAAAATAAATAAAATAAATAAAATAAATAAAATAAATAAAATAAATAAAATAAATAAAATAAAATAAAATAAAATAAAATAAAATAAAATAAAATAAAATAAAATAAAATAAAATAAAATAAAATAAAATAAAATAAAATAAAATAAAATAAAATAAAATAAAATAAAATAAACCCATCTAAAACAAAAATTATGTTTGCGAGTAGTCAAAGATTGCTCAGTAAGTTAGACATATCTTAACTTAATTCTCTTCATGTCAATGGTACAAATATCCAATACCGGAAATCTATAAAAAATCTAGGAGTACTAATGGATGAACATCTATGCTGGTGAGCTCATACAATAAAAAAAATGTGTTTGTTCTGTGATGTATTTAATCATGATTAATTTTCATTGATTTAACCGTGTGCGATTTTCATATAAATTTGGGTGGAGTAAACCGTATGAATATTTTTTTTTCTTGTCAGGCGAAAATGTAGTATTTAAAATAACCTTAAACTTAAGAATGAAATACGTGAAGCAGTACAAGTCAAATTATTTTTCTTCTCATATTTAATTGTTCTGTGTTGTTTAAGTCAATTTTTATACCTGTTACACGTACTTTTTTTTACCTAATGCTCGTACGTGGTTTTCCTGTAATTTGAATTATTTAATGCCAAAAACACGCACGACTTTCGCTCAAAGAAATTTCTTTTTTGTGGCCCCAAGAGTGTTCAATGTCCTGAATGAACATATTAAGTTTTCCAAAACGAAGGCCATTTTCACGAGAAGTGTAAAAGTTTGGATTTCGTCTAATGGAAGAGACCATTGCAGGAGACTGCTGCGAGTCATTAAGCGTGTTGTTCAGATGTTTATCAAAATTTATGTTTATGTAATAATTTATATCATTGTTATTTTTAAATAATATTCATGTTTTCACTTTACATTATGTTGTATTCCAATTCAACTCTTGGCCTCATAGAGTTAGGGATACGTTATTATTTTTTGTAATATGTACCTGTGTATGAATAAATTGATAAATAAATATCAGTATCTTCGAATTAAACGACGTTAACCAATTTTATTACTGAAATTAATATTTTCTTGTATTTCTTTCATTTTGTACCAAACCTTCCGTGGACCTAATAAGGTAAAACAACATACTTTACTCATTTTAGTGACATGTACACCTTTACCTAAATGCCACATAATACGAGTCAGTCGGAGATAAACATTAAAGCCGGACGGACGTCGCGTCACTTGAGGTGTTGTTTGTACATCTTCTTCTTTAGTTTTGTTCTCTCCATTGATGGATAAAGGGGTCTTCAAAACGTCTCTATTCCTTCCTATCACCCGCTTTCATCATCCATGTTTTACTGGCTATAGAGGCAATGTCATCGAACCATCTCTTCTGTGGCCTTCCAACAATTCTTTGGTTTGCCCATGGTCTCCATTTTATTATTCTGGGCGTCTATCTGCCATCATTTTACCTCGCCAAGTGTCCTGCCCACTGCCATTTTAATTTTGCTGTACGATCCATAATATCTATGACTCAGGTTTGGTGCCTTATTTCTTAATTTCTTTTTCTGGCTCTTAGACATACACCGAGCATCTGTCTTTCCATGGATCGTTGCGTGCATTTTAATGTCTGGGTACTTTTCTGTGTTACAGACATGATTTCTAGTCCGTATGTCGTCACTTAGACTTGTCTTTTTTAGCATATGGGGACTTCTTTATTTTCAAAAATATATTTTAGTTTGCCCAAAACAGCCCAACTTGGCCCTATTCTTCTTAATAATTCTAATTCTGTCTGGTTATCTTTACCGAGTTTGACTTTGTGTCCTAGATATAATATGTATTCATCACCCACTTCGACTTTATTTTATTTTATTTATTCATACAAATACACAAACATATATTACAAAAAAATAATAATAACGTATCCTAAACTCTGTGAGGCCAAGAACAAGTTGTGTTAAGTTAGGATATAAAATAATGGAAATTGAAAGCATTTACACTATGGAATAATAGCAAAAATTGAAATTAAAAATTATTGCGTAAACATTATTTCAATAAACATCTGAACAACACATAATTGTTAGTAAAAATGTCTTGATACATATACCGAAGAAAAACGTGTTTTTGTTGATCGTATAGAATACCCGACTCATGCATGGTCGGTTGCCTACTTATTGCCTCTTCTAAACGAAAAATATATACGTGTATATATATATTCATTGACTTTTTATGTTACTAACGTTAAGTTTCTTAAATATTACCTGACATTTAGTTTTAGTTAATTTAAATATCTTACTCTCACATTAACAAAGGCGTTACTAGCCGTCCATTGTTAGGTTTTACATAAAGAAAAAACGTCAATTACAGGAAATAAATTGCTTTGTCCTTCGGCTATTCAAATCACAGAGAAAAAATACGTCAACAATTAGTGTAGGTAGATTTCTGAGGACAATGATCAATCATGTTAAAAAGCAGGTACCTATATAGATCATGGTATAATACAGGTTCATATATTATACAATCTACGAGATCATTAATTATTTACCTATGACATCATTCTGAGAGCCAGAAATAATCATCATCATCATCATAATTCCATTACCTGCAACTAATGGAGCAAAGGAAACTGAATGAATAAGTTCAGTGCTACGGGAAATTGGATACAAAAAAATATTTTCATTTTCATTTAAAATAATGTACTTAATCAATATCTTACACCACTGTAGAAAATTTTTATTGACTGTTTTTACAATTTTCGTTCATATGTATTCTTATTTTCGGTATACAATATATGTCAAAACTGTTGTTTTTTTTTTCCCAAATAAAAAAAATAAAATAACAATAAAAAAAACGTAATTAATCCAATTTACCTAATTATCACTAACATAATAAACAAAACAAAAAATGTTTGTGTTTTTAAAATTTAAATCATGCTCGGAAAGTGCGATTATCCGGGAACTCTACGCTCTTAACTAACGCTTCTTCTTTAAACCTACGAGTTCACACCGTCCTGGAAGGCCGTCGATGACGATCTTTCGACTTTATTCGGCGGAACTAACGGGCGCTGGATTGACGTGCGAGGAGGCGAGAGTGCTGGCTGGCGATATGGTCTCCCGGAGGCAACTGGCGATGTCCACATGCTCCACTAAGATGCGGATGTGGAAAAGAAGAAGAAGAACGCTTACAAAACCTCGTGATGTCTGCCGGGTGTTTTGTAATAATTTAATTGATAAATAACCCGGCGTCCCGTGTCCCGCCCGTCCCGGATAGAAATAGTGTCGGAGAATATTATATTTATACATATAATGTTTTAGTGTACGTATATGGGACATACGTAGGGTTGCCATCTTTTAAACAGTGGCAAAATCGATATTTTAATTAAATAATGCATTTATTTACTTAACCTGAATTGAGTCGTATTATAAATTACATCGTACATTTTATCTGTGCCCAGGGGTATGAAAATACAGCTCTGTGTGTGCAGGACCCTGGACGAGTATTTTCGACTCGATGGCTGCACTCAGGTAAAAATTCTGAATAGGAAAATCATGGAGATAAGTCCGCCACGTCGTGAAGTGGTTGACGCATTTGCCTAACATTTATTTATTTATGATTTATTTGACGGACTTATGCAGTCCATTCTAACTAACAGGCACTAATAAAATAAAGTACAACTAAATAAAATTAAAGCTCGGACAAAAAAAAAAATTACTACCTCAAGACAAGATCCGGTCTATCTTAGTGAATTCTTAAAACTATAAAGACTTACACCAAAAAAGTCCAGATCTTGTCTCGAGTTTACAATACGACACAATCGGGACATTGGTGCATGCAAGCCATAGTTTGTGCTGTATTGATCGAGGAACAGCACATTACTATTTCGCAACCGGCGGATCGGAACATTGAATGCCACCTGTTCCAGTAACGATGGTACATCAATTGAGCCATTCACCAAATTAAACATAAATATGGAGTCAATGTTATTTCTACGTTTTTGTGTAACATTGACTCCATTTCTCCATAAGTGTAGTCTCCCCTCTCGAGGCCAATCATCCATGCTACTTTTCTTAGCAAACAATGTTGCACCGATTCGATATGATTTATCTGGCCTACATAGAAGGGAGTCCAGATCACGGATGCATATTCGAAAAGAGGACGAACAAGTGAGCAATATAATGTTTTAACCGTGAACATATTAGTAAAGTCACTAGATGTCCTGCTAACAAAACCTAAGAGTTTTCGTGACTTCTTATTTACGTCTTTGATAAGAATTCTGACAGAGTGGACGTGAAATATTAATTTTAAATGTTTTTGAACAGCAATATTTCATTGTTCCTGGGCTGGTTACCTTATCTTCACATTCAGATGATCGAACTACGCTGCATTTGGTTTACTAATTACGTGCCCCATGTACCAATGGGTGCGTAAAGGAGATGATAATTATGATGATAACATATAACAGTACAACTTGATTTTAAAAACGATATGTTTGCGACTCGACTGTGGAATCATCTCCCATCCACCATCAAAGATGTTACTACATTATCTCTGTTTAAATCACGTCTGAAGAAACATCTCGTTTCTCTTCCTTAATCTCTCCTCCTTTCCTCTTTCCTCTGTTTTCCTTTTTCCACTGAGTAATAGTTTTGATTTAAGGTAATTTATAAACTAATACGTTTATTTATATTTTTATAAATCTTTAGCTTTTTAATCTTTATTTTCTATTGAATATGTTCTGTTATTTGAATTATAAAAATAAATCTATTATTTTATTGGTTGGTTGTAAAAAAATTCCATTTGGCAATAAGCCCGCCAATGTACAAATACCATTATGTACAAAAAGTTAAATGAAATAAATGTTTCATTTGTATGTGATTTTTTTTAACTTTTCTTTTTCTGGTTTTTTCAAAAACTTTAAAAACTCTTTGTAAGACATATTATAATTAATCTTTACAATTGATCTATCAGAACATGATTCCCTGGTTAAGTGAATTCTTCGGTTACTTTTGTAAATAGTAAATAAATAAATAAATATTTTTATTTAACTACTGGGCCTAGATTACAATGAACGAATTCAGTTATATTATCTTTAAATCAAAACAAATCGTATTTTCAGAAAAAAATGTGCGTAAAATGTGTTACAGTTTACCGACGAAAACACTTTAAATTTTCATTTAAATATACACATTTTCATACAAAAAAAAACTATTTTAGTTTATAGACAGTTGATAAGATAACAAGATATATTATAGCAGGTTAACCGTTCAAACCCGTGGACTCCGGATCAAACCCAAGGGGGGCAACCCTAGACACGCACGCATGCTCCGGCCTATGTTTACTCCACAAACCGACCCAAGACGCCACACTCTACTTCTCTAAGGTGGCCAGAAAAACGTCGATCTTAAAACACTACGCGAAATGCGTGTGGCGAACAGATCCGGACTGAGAATAAAAAATATTTAAAAATAAATGTTGCCTCCGTTGTCTTATTTATTAATTTATGCGAGACCGGCCAACAGAGAGCGCTGTAAAAACATAATAAAAGAAGAACACAAAAGAGATCGCTCTCTTTTTCACGCCGACAGCCTCTGAACTAATATGTACTAAGGCTAGCGCCACACTCGACGGAAATCTTCCGCGGCAAAATTCCGATACATTTTATTGCATTGATTTTCTATATAGAACGGCTCTTCTTCTTTATTTTATTGGTAATAGTTCTAGGTAACTATTTGTTACTTTTGTTTAAAATTTGTTTTAAACTTCTTTATTAGTGTTTTTTTTTTTTTTTTTCGTTTCTTTTCTTGAATTAATTTATAAGTAAAAAATACTTCTCTTTATCATTTTTTTACATCATTATATATTTTTATACATAAACATATACTATTTACCTAAATATTAGTTTTCAATAATAATACATATATATTTTTTTTAATGTTATTCAAATTTGTCTTCTTAGCTTTTTTTTAACTGGCTCAAAGTATTTCTAATACCAAATTATCTTTTTTTATCGATAATTCTATAACTGGTAATATTTTATTCTTTTATATAGTTTATATTTCTTAGACTTTCTAAATTAATCATATTGTTTTTAATGCTCTGTATTACGTATGCTTACATGTATGAATATTTAATTGTATTTGTAACTAATATGTAAAAGGCACTAAGTGCCGTTTATTTCAATAAAATAAAATAAAATAAAATTATCGAACACACTACGCGGAAGACCGGTTGTTCCGTCGGTAGACCTGTAGCTCAATTACAAATAACTATCGATGTGCTAATAAGCGATGTTATAACAATTTCTCACCATGGTTGTTTATAGTATTCGCGATCACAATGGAACATCCGTGAACTCCTAATATCAAGTGCCAAAATATTTACGATTCGCGACGAATAATCCTGCTACGCAATCACATATTTGAATCACACGGGCGTTAATAAAGAAAATATTCCAAAACTGCTTTACTATTTATTTATTTATTATTTATTATTTATCATGCTATTTATTAATTATTTATCTAGCTGTTTATTGCATTCAGCCGGCGCGGCGGTTGGCAAGCCAAATGTCATGAAAAGCGGTTGCCATAGTAATTGTAATTTGATATACTTTTTTTGTATTAGATAATAATAATAATTTAAAAATAATAATGATTTTTTAACAAAGATACTCCTTACTATTTTGCAAATGCAATATATTGAATCATATTTTATAATAAACGCCGATTTTTCGCCAATGAACTGTATTTATTTACGAGGAAAACAAAAAACAAACCGACACGAGCGTTGACTTAGAGATTACACACGCGTTGACTTATGACTGCGATAACTTAGGCATGTTCATTATTAATATTGATTATAATAATAAAAATACTTTATAGTTTTATTCCACTTTTATTTATAATTATTTTATAATTCCTTTTTTTTTTTCACCAGTCTGACGATGTCGGTCACGACGAAACCCGGTCACTGGTAAAAAATTTATAAAATAATTATAAATAAAAGTGGAATAAAACTATAAAGTATTTTTATTATTATAATGAAAATGCAGTTCCACCAAGAAATGTCTGTAGAAAAACTCAAAATAATTAATATTGATGTTTTTTGTCGATATTTCTTGATAAAACTCCATTGTTAATAATTATGATAAAATTATAAATAAACTTATCAATGAAACTTCTTGGTTTAGTTTTACTTTTTATTATTTTGACCATCGAGCGCTTTCGCCTAAGTAGGCATCTTCAAGACTGCGTCTGCATCTTCAAGACTGCTTAGGCGAAAGCGCTCGTTAGTCAAAATAATAAAAAGTAAAACTAAACCAAGATGTTCATTATTGTTCATTCGATAGTTATTTGTGATTGAGCTACTGGGCGGACCGCTTGCCTTTGCGCTTGTTCTCCGCGCGCGGGGCTTCCGTCAGCTTTGATCGAAAAAAGAAAGATGAATGAATTAGCCGAGTACATTAAACAGTAAAGTGTGCATACGTTGATTAGGTAATGCGCAAAAAGCAACAAATAATATGTAAATTCACGCTATGAAATTCATTAAAAAATCAGTTGAACTCACCTTTCTCGAATCCCAGATTTACGGTATAGAATATACTGTCGAACTGACTGTCGCCTTGATCATTGTGCTGGAGTCTTCGGAATGTAGGCGTTCCTTCATCATCGTTTATATCTAGGGAGGGAACTTCCATCTACTCTCCAGGACTTGTTTTCTTCTTCAGTGATCTTTAGCTCCAAAGAATTCTTCATATTGTTCGGGTTAGTAAGATTCTTTTGCGAGTTGGAACCAGTCAGCAAAAGATCATCGAAAACTTCTTAAAGCGCGATTTCCATTTTGTTGAGTTCTGCATCCACAGTCACACGTGCACTTGACACAAAAACGAACGTCTTCAATGAAAGAAAAAAAATGGCAACGCTGCATTGCATATTTTCTAATGGGATGCGCCACACTTGGTGGACAGCAAATGATCAAGATACGCTGCAATTGGTGTACCCATGCAGTGCCCTATGCACCATTACATGTGAAAAGGGAACAATGATAATGATGAAATACTTAACTTGCCATGCTATTTTAGTTTTACGTACATATTATTACTTATTACTATATTATTACTCTATACTTTTAAGTAAATATTTTATTGTCCCAAAATGCGTTTGTTGTAACTCCTATGCCTCGATTATGAATGTTGCTATCTTCATCTGTTTATATCGAGACGGTATTCTTAACTTCTAAACTATCTGTATTTACCTCGGTTTGTTCTACTTACTTGCTATTTCTACATAATATTATCGAAACAAACTAATGAATGACCGCAAAAATTAGTTCTCGTTCCCTACTTCATTAACATTTAAAATAGTTATCATTTATATTTTATATCAGCTTCTGTGATAACAAGTGTCCACTTCAAAGCGATTATAAACTCCAATAAATCCCAATTCAAGCAAAAAAAATGCTCGCTTGAACATGATTTTATATGACTTTAGGCAATTACCTAGACCTAGACGGTACGCTTAACGATCGTCTGTATGTATCTTCCGATCTGCTCCTATGACGTCTCGATACATACACTCGGAAAGATAGTAAAACAGATGGAAAAAATATAATAACTAAATTATTTTTTTAGAGTGGTAACTTTCTGACGCATATAATCTGTGTCTGACGCCTAGATACTCTTATTTGTTAATAGGAGCGACATTATTTCCACATCTAGGCGTTTGTTATATTAAAGTGACAGTTTTGTCGGAATTTAATTCGACTTCAAAACTTACTTATTTCTCTCTCATATTTTTAAAAGGCTTTTAAGAAAAAAAGTGCCGACATCAAAACAATTCAAAATTGTAATAAATCATAATTAAAGGAAAAATTACTTGGTGGAACAAAAATTTTGACACTTTTATGCGTAGGTAAACGTATCGAGGGGTTCTAGACTCGTCGGTATAAAATGATGTACTTACATCAAAACTTCATGGTAGGGAGATCTGTAGTGTATCTTCGTAATCAGTCGAGAGAATTTTGTCTTCAACTATGACGTCATACTGAATCTGTAATTTAAATGCGTAGATATGTGTACCGTGACGTACATTTCCCCTTGTTTCATATCGATATACCTACCTAAAACTTGAAGGTGAGGGAGGTCGGTAGTATATCTTTATAATCGCTAGAGGAAATTTATCTTCAACTATACCGTCAAAGTTAAGGTATGAATATTTATCTTCCCATCATAATCGAGGCCCTGGGAGTACTAAAAAAAATTGTATGATTTAATAGTAAAAAAAAAAATATTTAAATAAAAGACGAGTGATACTTTAATCCACAAATTTGGAATATCCAGTGACCGGTTTTATCGCTTTCGCGACATCTTCGAGACTGGTATCTTTATTAAAAAGTTCAATATATGTATACAAAACAGAGGTAAGAATAGATAATTCAAAGTTATATGAAAGTAAATTAAATAACGTTATTTTTATCTTAAGGATCATTATCAACATTTTTTCTTCGGGCTAACTAATGAGTTGATATAATGCTATTTTAACGAGTTTAAGTTTATTCCAAATTTGTGGATTAAAGTATCACTCGTCTTTTATTTATATAATAAATTACAATGAACTTCCATCAAGAATTTTCACTTACAAACTTAAATGTTTTATAGTAAAAAATGACTGTTTTTATTGTTAACTAATACATATTTAATGCCTACATTTTTACTAATATTGAAAAAATGACGATTTTCCGACTTTGATACTAAGGTTCTCATGTATCCTTAGTTTTGTATAACAGTACTGTAATATGGTCTACTTCTAAGTTGTATAGTCGGCTTCTGATTTTGAACGAGACAACCGTAATCTCAAATCTAAATAAACAATGTCGATTGTTCTAGCTGTCTTGATGTTGTGAACCAAATCTATTTGCGGATAATGTTCTGCGTCGACTTCTTGTCGACAGACATTGAAAACAGCTTTTCCGACGTAATTAGAACCACCTCGTGTCGATAGCAATCAGAAGAAATAAGGCATTTTATCATAAGGATCATTTAAGGATCATTTTCTATTGTGTAAAAGTTTGATAAAAAATACAAGAAATATTTTGATTTCGAATTTAAAGACGTAATTATAAAAGCCTTTTTCTGTAGATTAGTACAAATGTTTATAATTATTCATCTGTCAATTTCCGGCCATTTTAGTTCTAAGGTATAACTAAATAGAGATTTATTTATTTAAACATAGCTGTATGTATACAGTTTACCTACATATGCATAAGGGTGGGCATATTGCCTTAAGGCAATTTTTTCCTACCTACCTAAACCGTTCAATTTGAGAAAATCAGTAATATATAATCATGTTTTTGGTTCTTTACTAATTTCATTATTGAAAAAAATATTGATTAACGCGGATATTTTTTAATAAATAAAAATTGACTTAATTTCTAAACTATATTATGAAGAGAGGAGGGGGTAAAGAGGGAAGGAAAAACTCAAATATTCCGGAAGTGACATTTCATACGTGATTTGAATGGAATGTATGACAAAGACGACGCTCTACAAATCCGCATTTTCCCGATTACGCCGGCAGTCTCTATCTTAAGCTCGATATACTTTATTTAATGCCAGCTTCTGTTTATGTATTCTTTGAATTTTACAAAATAAAGCGATGATTTAAACAAAAAAATAAAATAATTATGAGTAGTTAAAACAATGTTCCTGATAAAAAAAATAATACAAGAAATACTCCCAAAGCAAGGATATAGTAGGAAGGGAACATATGTAAAGAGTGGTAGAGAATAATTGAAAGAAAAAAGGAAAGGTAAATTGCATTCGATTTGATAAGAAATATTTTTTTTTTTTTTAAAAAGGTAAAACGTCTATTCTCTGTTATTCTGAATCGAGTATGTAAGTTTTTTCTGTGCCTTCTATACTAGACTATTGCCACTTGTCACAAATACGAGGGATGGAACTCGTATAATGTGTTCGTTGATTATTCACATATAAAAAAGTACATTAAAAAATGTTACGAATGCAGAAAAGATCAGATGTTAAATAGTCTTGTTAAAATCTTATTTAGAGAAAAAATAATTGCAAGAACTAACAAAACATCGGATATTTTTTATCGATCAAAGTCTTTTATTCACTTTCAGTTTGTGTAACCTGTGCATAATCGCGGAAGTTTATAATTAATTCAAATGTATTAGCTATTAACCACACTTGTTAAAGCAATTATTAATCCAAACACTTACGTAATGTATTCCCTTTTAACGTATATCCGCAGTAGGGATGTAAAAACGACAAAACGTTTGATAAAATATCGGTATTTTTCGGTCAGTACGGTCGGCCTCGTGGTTTAGTGGCCAGCGCGTTTGCCTACCAAGCGAAAGGTCTGGGGTTCGATTCCCGACATGATTGACGTTAAAAATGTTTATTTAAAAGGGTGTTTTTATACTAGAATATTTCGTAGTTTCTGGACTGGCACCGGAAGCATAAGACTGATCATGCTACCTTCATGTAACAAAAATGATCACGCTGCGATTGGTGTGCTAATACAGTGCCCTATGCACCATTAGGTTCGGAAAGGTAATGATGGTTATGGTTTTACCTTCGTTTATATGACGGTAATTTTACGCAAGAACGTGCTGATATTTTACTTTTTTTTTACTCATTTTATCTAACCAAAATACAGGTTTAACGTTATTCGAACAAAATTGTCACTCAAAGTGAAGTGAAACGTACCAACTGAAATTTACCATCATGAGTAAAAAAAAACATGTTTTTCGAGATGTGCTTTAAATATATTATATTTATTTTGTTCATCCAAAGAATGCTCATTTGATACTTTAAATACATTTCTTAATTTAAATAAAAATAAACGGTTACAATCATTATTTGTGCAGTTAAGTTATTAATTATTATTAAATTTAACTTTGTTTTCTTGAATAGGTATTTTTGTTTATTTATTTATATATAAATTATACATTTGTGGATTTATTGTCAAATTCCAACTTCTTCCAACCAACTGATGAAGTTAAGGTGTTATTAAGATTATTTAAGCTTTCATATTGATTCAAAAACTGTATTATTTAAAAAGTATTATTGTAGCATTATTTTTCTTTTCCATTATTATCTAGCTAAATACTAGTCACGTTATATTTATGTTAAATTATTCTTAATTTTACTTTTTTATATTTATATTTAGAACATAAAATTTTCTCACTTTAATTGTTATCTTTTATTTGTCATCTTAAATATGTTATGTTTCTTTTTTACTTTTTTGCAATTAAAAATATTTTACTTTAACTAATTTGTTTAGTTTTAATTATTCCGTTGAATTATATAGTTATATTACATAATGAATTGTTCACTGCTGTGATTATTTCTGTAAAACTGTTTACTGTCAAAGGTTCTTTGAACGGTTGGTATATAAATAAATAAATTTATAAAATACCGTAATTGTTATTCTGCTTCTGTACATAATCGTTCAAAGTTAAATTAATTGTGCCCATGTAGAAGGACACATACCGTACAAAAACATCATTATTTCAAAGTACTCGCAAAATGGTACATATAGCAAAGAGGTACCATCGACAATGTTGTCACCTTTGTGAAATAAGCATTATTATTTATTTTTTAATTGACTTAATAGAACTTGACCTTTTAGTTTTTATTGTATTACTCTAAAAAACAAAATTACGTATACTCTTCTATAGAACTTCAGCCCTACGGGAAATTTGATACAAAAAATGTTTTCTTAAGCGCGTTTTTTGAAAATGTACGTAAAAAACAATAAAAAAGATTTTATTAAAAACGAACTGCTTTGGACGACGTCACTGGTTTATATGGATCAACCTGTGATAAGAGAGCTCTGAAATATATCCTTTTAACTTATCGTAAACGGACCAATCGGCAAAACTGAAAGAGAATAAGCGGAAGAGAACCTCCGACGTCACATACGGAGTAATTTCAGAAAAAAAAAACTTTTATAATTCATGGCGCTGATAATACAATGTTAAAAATATTTTTTTTTTCGCTGAGTCAGCTTCTTTTCTATTAACAAATAAAAGAAAATAAAAAAACCATTGAATTTTCACATATACGTATGCTTGTCCCTAAATCTAATAACTTCTTTGGAATATTGAGTAAATAATGTTTGTGCATAGTGTGTTTTTTAAATAAATAAAAATATATCGACGCTGGAAAGGAAAAAGCTACCACGCGACATGTAGCAACTTTACGAAAGAGCCAATTACGGGTTTTTGTTATTTTTTAAATTAATAAAGATTTTTTTTTGCGTACGTATTATTTTGGCGCGATTTTTACATAATTTTAATAATAATTTCAAATGCAAGATTCTACATTAGTAAAATAAATAAACACATTGATTGGCTCTTCTGTAAAGTTGCAACGTGTTGCTTGGTAACTTTTTCCTTTCACGTGACGATATTATAAAGTGTGAATTAGGATACTTTTTTTAATTTACTTCCGCGTTATTTGTTTTTACAGTTACATTTCAAGATTAAGATTATGTTTTGTGCAATAAAATCGACTACCGTAAATTACGATATTTTATTTTTAAAAAAGGTAAATTACCGTAAAATACCAGAGTCATTTTACCGCTTTACATCTCTATTCCGCAGTTCGCATAATAATTTGATCGAACAGATTATTAATTAATCGTCATATGGTCCGTAACATTAGTCTACCATGCACGAGGTCTCGGATTCAATTCCCGTCAAAGTTGACATAAAAAACATTGACAGTTCTTCATGCTAAAATAAATGCAATAAAATTAGACAACTTGGAAATCTTAGATATTAACTCTTAAAAGACTAAGGTAAATAATCCCTTTGCGCGCGGTGATGTAACATCGTGTTACCACTAGTAAAAGACGGTATATTCTAAAGTTCAGACATTTGAAAAAAATTAAAAACATGGAGACATACTGCTTAATAATTCCTTTTCCATAATTAATGCGAATAATCATATAATGAAGCCCTGTTTTAGCAAAATTAATTAAAAATCACAAATACGCCGCTCATGTTACGCGCGTGCGTCCCCCATCATTGTCATGAACCGACTGAAAACTAAATCTGTTCTAGACGACACCCGCCGCAGAAAAGCGTTTCTGTCTTCCTTGATATGACTTATATCGTCGTGCTCTCTCTTGTATAAGGTATCTGTATAGATGTGTTGCTAAATTAGCGGACATTCATTATTCGTGTAGAAAGGATAAATATTTTTTGTATTAACATTTAGCATAGTTATACAAATGTTACTTTCCAAATCGAATGTGAAAATGTCCATTTGAGGATTACAAAAAATATGAATTCACATTTTTTGTAAATAAGAGAGATATATCAAGTCTTGTGTCCTTTGTCGACTAGTGTGACATCACAGCCACACAAGAGTTAAAAGAGCTATTCATAATAAGAAAAATATAATACAATACCAAATAAACAATATAACTGATAGTTCACTCCTGTCTAGTTTTGACCGTATCTGTCTCAAATTACGCTTCCCATCCTTATAAGACAAAGAAACTTGATTTATTAGTTCCATGTTCAACAATATTGATAGAATAAAATAGGATAGAATTTATCAGTTCAGTATAACTTGATAAAGAAGCTCGTATAGTTTTGAAACCGGTTGGTAAAAAAAATAAAAAAATAAGTGGATAAAAGCAAAGTCGTTTTATTTATTTTATTAGCATAAAGCGTTTATGTGCAAATAGACCCAGAACCCTGGACAAGATTTTTGACTCGATGGATACTCTCAGGTAAAAATCTGAAAAGGAGAAATCGAGTGCAGATAAGTCTGCCTTGTAATGTAACGGCTGACGCGTCCATCTAACATATATAAGGTTCGATTTCTGGCAGGTTCAATGTGAAATACAGGTTTTTAAGGTAGTTGTTTACGATTAACATATTACAACAGAGATGAAGAACATTTTAGAGAAGTTAATATAGAAGTCTAGGCATCTACAAGGCTTATGAACTGCCATTATACTGATAGGCGGCCTCCGTGGTGTAGTGGTCAAGACCCTTGACTCACGCACGGAAGGTTCCGGGTTTGATTTCCGGTGAGAACACAAAAATTAAAATGATTTTTCTTAAGCCTGGGTATTCTGTGATGTAACTTACCACTGTAATTGGGCCTCCTGGCTTGTTGTGGTGCAAAAAAATAATAAAATTGGCTGGTTTAAGTGGCCACTTTTCGCACTATGTAACATTCACCATTCTGCCCATATTTGGACATCTATATTCCTTCAATTCTTTCATCTATTGACGTTTGTCAAGTTAAAGACCTGAACGCCTGATTTTTTTTTCTTCAATTTCTATACTTCTTCGTGGCACTTGAAGCGTAATACTGATCACCCTGTGGGAATTTATTTCTTATTATTTTTTTATGTTTTATGTTATGTTTGTATGTTATGTAATGAAAGAAACAAAATCAATGAATAAAAACATCAAAAAAAGAAATCAATATGTTTATTTTTTGAGTGATACCGTGTGTACGGATTTTTTTTTTATTCATAAATTTTATAAAAAGTAGATGTTTTTGTAAAATTCTAAACATATCTACTTTTACACATCTAGTAAATGTTATCACTGTAACTTTCCAAAAAAAGAGACTAACTCTTGTGCTCGGAGAGTGACTTACACTGTTTTAGTTGTTTATTTATAAGAGTTTATATAATTTTAAATACGAGTACATGAAAAGAAAAATAAAATCATAGGATATATTTTTTTTAAATATAAAAAAATAATACATTCATACTAAATAAAATTTCGTGTTGTTTTTTTTAAAATTTCTTTAGATTAACTTCAAATTCTTTTATTGATATACTCGTATTATTTTTAATCTTTTTTAGTTCATTAGGAAGATTATTATAATTTTTTACACTTTGAATACAAAGCTATTTTGACCATGACTTGTATGGAATTTAGGAATTTTAATATTATGTTGGTATCTGAGTGACATGTTCATTTCAAATTCTTTTATTTTTTCTATTTTATATATTTGCATAATAGAATTTATTTTATAAAGAGTGTCTGCTGTATGAACCTTAAATATTTTATATACACTATCCGTATTGAATGTTGAGGGTTTCTTTAAAATTACTTTAATAATTAATCTTTGTACTATTTTAAGAGGGTTTAATATATTGGCATATGCACCACCCCATCCTACAATACCATATTGTAACAAAGATTGTACAATTAAGTAATAAGCTATTTTTAAATTATTGATTTTTAAAATATTCCTTAATCTAATAAATATGTATATACATTTTCTAATTCGTTTAACTAGTTCATTAATATTGTCTTTCCATTTTAAGTGTTGGTCTATGTATACACCAAGATATTAAATTTTATCTGTTGTATCAAGTACTGAACATGTGAGATCGCAGTTATTTTTGTTACAATTGCTTTGCTGAATAATTATTTTTACTACTGAATCAAAATTAGTTTTGTTAATAAAAAATGGGATATTTGTCTTTTCCGTATTTAAAGTCAATTTATGTCAAACCATAATTTCAATTTATTTATAATGACATTAGCTACTAAATTTGTTCCGACGTTTTGGCTACCATTGCAAGAGCCATCTTCAGGGTAAACTGAGAACTCGGAACAAATTCAACACACATGGTATCACCCAAAAAAGAAATATATTTATAACAGTGACCGTGAAAACCCTCGCACCTATTTATAAAAAAATAGAACTTTAACTTAACAAGCGTGATCAAAGTAAGCTATTGTAATTGGAGCACCAACATAGTGCCTTATGCACCACTGCGTGCGTATAGCTAAATGATGATGATGATGTTTAACAATATGTTTAATAATAGAAGAACTGTAAAGAATTTTATAAATTCAAATAGCCGCTTATGTAAGTCTAGTAAAAAAAAAGTGAATTCCTCTTTGTATAATTTATTGTAATAACTTTCATAATATTAATATACTTTAATTAAGCTAAATGTTGTGTTCACATATCATTGATGAACAATATCTAAACATAACATATTGTGATTATTATACCAATGTCGTATGTATTGTTTTTTGTTTGTGAACCATAATGAATAAAATAAAATAAATAAATAAAATAATAAAACGAAGGTAATGTTAATGTAAGTTGGCAAAAACGAAGCAAACGGAGATCAAAGTATTATAAGCCGTCACCACGCGTCGGCGTCGGTTCTAACGTCATTCAATATGACGTAGCATCGCGACGTCGATGAAGATTTTCTATCGAAACATTAATTCAAGTGGACATGCCATAGAATTTTTAATTCAAAAACTCATTTTTACACCAGAGCAGTTACACACGCGTCCGCCCCTTCGTTACGATTTTTCAATGTATTTTGTTGTCATGTCATATTTTTTAATAATTCTACAAAAAAAATATATATTTTTTTTGAATACCAAACTAATTACAGTAAAACCTATCCAATCCACCATTGTTCGTTTTTAAACTATCAAAAAACTTTTCGCACTTTTTTTAAAAAGACGTTCTGGTGTGTACGAGTATAATGTTACATTTTTCAACATTCATATTAGTCGTGTTATCTTATTATTTATTTATTTATTTATTATTATAACTAACGGCCATAGCCAATTTGTACAAAATTAAAGTTAAATATAATAAAAAGAAAATATTCTTAATTGTTATGGGTATACTCAATAATGGTAATGTATAGTTTATAAATATATGTAAAATTTTATTCTGAAATATAGAAGAAAAGTAGCAAATAAAATATGCATTTTAGGTTTGTAAATCTTACATAGACGCACACATTATTAGGCACAAAAATTCAGCAAAAATAAAAATAAATAGACCTTTATATGAGTATATACAATCAGACTGAATCTCTGGTTCATCGGTTATTGTCAATGTACACGCCGAAGTATTAAACTGCAGGATTTTGCTGGTTGTAGGGAGTGGAGCTCCTACCCCAGTTGGAGGTTGTTAGAAAAAACGATGTTAGCTATCAAGGCGTATTTATTATGTAGATAATACGATGCAGTAATTTGTTATGATGCACGAGGGTAACGGCGATAACGACTGACTTGAGACTACATGTTAGAACGGACTGACTGGCTGACCATGCTCTGTGGTCCTTTTAAAGGCCAAGTTGCTTTGTTCTTCACGTCTCCATGGTGGAAATGAAGTTGAAGTACTCCAGGACGTTGCACTAAATATGTCATCCGATTTTGTTATTAAGTACATTGTTGGTCTTAAAGCATATATATATTTTCTCCAATAGAAAATGATGAGTTGTTTATTGAGTCAACACTCTAGATTTTAGATGAAATCATTCGGTGCGTGTGTGTGTCATTGATCAGTAAACTTTAACCCCCACAAAACTCTTAAATCAAATTTGTAATCAACGAGACGGGATGTGGTCCCGTGGTATTGTGACTGAATCAGGAGGTCTAAGGTTCGAACTCTGCTCTACCACAATTGTTTCCCCTTTTTTTTACAATTATTTACGATATTTTGAGTAGGTATGTCTAAATTTTTGTCTAATTCATTAAAAAAAATCCTTCTATATCGCAATAAATTTCAATCTGGGGGTGGAATCTAGCCTTGTTTGGAAATATTTAAGCATCCTCAAAATATTTCTGATCAAACAACTGGTACATGAAGTGTTAAACATAATTTTCAAGCGTTTTCTAGGATGTGAAATAAATTAGCCAAATGAATCTCAGCCAAATCAATAAAGGTTAAGGATGTTTTAATTTGTAAAATTCAAAGGGTGGGAGTGTTGAGGAACTATGAATGATCAATGATCAATCATAAGTAGTATTATAAATGTTACACAGTGTAAAGTGATCCCTTAAATCGGCCAATAACAGGTCATAAGCCCTGTACCTTGGCTTCTATATTCCGCTCTCAAAAATAGTTTTCCGAGATGAATGAACAAAAATGTTCCAATAAATTCTAACGGTTATTAAGAACTGCCAGAAAATGTAAATCCTCAGAGAAATAACCCACTACCGCGTATCAGCCCATACTTATGGGTACAAATCATTCTAGGATTATCAATCACAAAATTAGCTACAATTTACAGAAAAACAATGGGGCGTAGGTACTCAGGTCGACAATTTCCAAATCAGTATTAATTTGCATTGTAACACACCTATGTATTTTTTTCTTCAAAATGTAGCTATCGTATATTTATTATTCCAGGGTTATTCCAATTTATATGCTTATAATACTTCTTTTATTATTATAGTAAATAAATTTTCACGTTATTTATGACTAAAGCCAAGCACAGCGACAAAACCATCCGTTACACGTCTCTTGTTAAACTAAAAACCAAAATGTGCAACGCTTTTTTGCAACGCAGGGGCAATAGATCTAAATGGCATCTCTATGAGCGGGCAGCGCGTTGTAAATCATATCAACGCATTTTTATGCATGGTTTAAAATAATATATTATGGCATGTCCTCTTTTCTTTAGTCTATCTATGCTAAAATATACTAAATACAGACGTGTTTTGGTAACTAGGGCTGTCTCGTCAGTCCAGTGGAGATATTTTCAGGAAACTGAAAACCCGCGAATGTTAACAAACACGCCCCCGCGCTCGAAAATAACCACTTTTTTATGTCTCTCACTTAGCGTGTTTTGACGGCGTCATTAGATCCATGTTTTATGCCCCTATTACTTTGTAAATATAATGTCGTATTTCTAAATCATTGGAATATGTACTTATTTTATTTTGTTTTTGTAGTCTAATTAATTTATATTAATCTATAGCATTTTACTTTTTTATAACATAATACTTTCGAAACGTGTGATTTAATCCACTCCATCTTGATTTTCATACATGCATGAAATTGTCATTAACAATTAGACCCCCTAGGGAGCTGTTCATACATATTACCGTACTACAACAGACTTGAAGAATATTTTACAGAAGGGAATATGGCAGTCTAGGCATCCACAGGGCTTACGGACCTATCATTTTACACACCGTGTAACATTTACCTTTCGGCCTATATTTGAAAATCTACATTCCTTCGGCTCCTTCTATCTGTTGACATTTGTGAAGTCAAAGAGCTAAAACCTTTATTGTTACGGGTGACATTCATTTGATTGAATTATTTCCCCAACATATTAGGCAACTCCTGAAAATATTTTTCAATTGTTATTCTTCTTCTTGGACCAGGAGGATTCATTAACAATGTTTTGATTTTGTCCAAATTTTTGTAGAGGACTGGATTCAACCCCCTAGGGAGCTGTTATAACATAATAACATTTGGATTTATTGCAACAGAGAGGGAAAACATTTTTGAGAAGGGAATATGAGAGTCTAGGCATTTACAGGGCTTATGACCTGTCATTGGCTGTTTTAAATGGCCACTTTACACACTGCATCATTAACTATTCTGCCTATGTTCGAACATTCACATTTCCTCAACTCTTCCATCTGTTGACTTTTGTGAAGTAAAAGAGCTGAAACCTTTATCATGTGGGTGAGATTCATCCGGCTGAACCAATTCACCTACTAGGCAACGCCTGAAAACAATTTTCCAATTTTGTATACTTTTTTTACCGGGTAGTTAATTCAACAATGTTTTGAGTATGTCCAAATGCTTGCAGACTGGCTGGATTATTTCCCTAGGGAGTTGTTCATATTCAAATGTGTTGCAACAGAGAGGGAAAACATTTTTGAGAAGGGAATATGGATGGAGCCGGATGAATAAAGGTTTCAGCTCTTTTACTTCACAAAAGTCAACAGATGCAAGAGTTGAGGAAATGTGGATGTTCAAACATAGACAGAATGGTGAATGTTACACCGTGTGTAAAGTGGCCACAGTTTACACTGTGTAACATTCACCATTCTTCCCATATTTGAACGTCTTTATTCCTTCAGTTCTTTTATCTGTTGATGTTTGTGAAGTTAAAGAGCTGAAACCTATATTTATGCGAGTGAGATTCATGTGATTGAATTATTTCACCTACATACTAGGCAACGCCTGAAAATTGGTTTTTTAAATTTCTATACTTCTTCATGGACCAGCTGGAAGAATGGTGAGTGTTACACAGTCTGTGATGTGGCCATTTAAACCAGCCAACGACAAGTCATACGCCCTGTAGACTTCTATATTACTTTCTCGCAAATGTTCTTCGTCTCTGTTGTAATATGATAGTGTAATTTTATGGTCTAATTTTAACCGCGCGTTAGAAATCATTTTTTGTATTCAATTCCCCATAGAGCTGAATTCTGATTTCTGAACAGTCAGACCGTGTTTCCTCTTAAATTCTTCTTCCGCTAATGTAATATTTTCTTTTCATTTCAGGTGATCTGTGTGCCTAGGCATGGACAAACTGGAGCTATTATGTGCGATTCTCCTCATCATCAGTTCCACCATCGACGATGGGCGAGGATTCCCCCAGGACAGTCGATCAGATTGGTGAGTATTACACGTACATTCATTGATACAATAAATTAGTGAATATATCATTAATATTTTAAGTATGTCTAAATTTTCACAGACAAGGCTGGATTTCACTCCCTAAGGAGTTATCAATACTGAAATTTATTACCACAGAGAGAAACATTTATATTTACAACTGTAAAGTTTACATTGTTTGGTACAAGATCTGTGCAATACGTATAGAAGGCTTCGAAAAATTTAATAAATGGCCTCAGAGATTTATTTATTTATGTATTTAATCCAAGATCTATTCGCTGAGTTAAAGATATTGGATGTAAGACAATTGCCTACTACTTAAATTTTATGATAAATTAAGTGAGGTCAAAAGAACCCAACAAAATATAAACACTCGTTCAGCAACACAAATGAACTGTATTGTCCCATTTGTATCAACCGCCTTTGGTAAAAAGCAATACAATGTAATTGCTCCAAAAATATTTAATGATTTATTGCCAGATATGAAAGACTAAAAATGTAAAAAAAATAATAAAAATAAAAATAACTTCACATACAAATAGTGTAGCGAGAGATTTTTTGAAAAATGTATTATTATGTATTTCTTTGCTTTATATTGTTTTTTATAATATATTATACTATATTATTCATGTTTAAGTAACATGTATTCTTGGCACATATATATACTTTATATTTGTATAATAACGATTTTTAATTTCTTACATTTGATTAGCTAGGCATTTATAATTAAGTAATTTTAGTTTTTCTTTTTTATGTTATTGTTTTATTAGTATAGGACTACTTATGCTCTTAAGATAAAAACCTCCATCTTAGAACGGGCTGAGCCATGTTAGATGGAAACTATCATAAACAGAGAACATTAATACAACGAACACTTTACAATTTAATACCAGCTAAAAATCGTGAAGAAAAAAACCTAATTTCATTTAAAAAAATAGTCAAAAAATTATTAAACAGCAAGTGAAACTTAAGTGTATAAATATATTTTATTCTTCAATTATTATTAAACTATGTACTTACTTATATATATATATTTTAATGTAATGTAACCCGCAGACAAGCTTCGGCTTTGCGGGAACAAAAATACAATTATGTATGTTACTTATTTGTTAAAATGAATAAAACTTTTAAAAAAAAATTGTTTTATGTAGATTCCCTGTTAAAGTATGTTTACTATTTTTTTGCAATAAATTTATAAAATAAAAATTAAATAAATAAATATATTTTACAAATACACAGTTTACAAAAAAAAGTTATCTCCTCTTTATTTATGGATGTAGCCTCTCCACTGGCCCACAGGCACGTTCCGAAGTGTCAGTGCATTATTTATTTTATACATACTTACTACTTTTACATCAATCGTCAAGTCACATCAAAATATTACAGGCGTAAAAATGAAAAAATATATAAAAACGATATTAAAACATACCTACATGATAGAATGAGAAAAGACTTTCATTAAATTAAAATTATATTCTGATATCCGAAACATATTCTTCAGCTTCCTGTCTGGTCCTTTTAGTAATCCATTTATGGACTAGAGTTTTGAAAACATTATTTTTCATTTTGCTTACCGATATATCTATACTTAAAAAGTTGTATGGATTAGTGTCTTTGTCCGTAATTTGTTTTTTTGTTTGGTAGCAGAAATATTGTTTTTTGTCTTTGCCTAGTGTCGTAAATTTGTTGTCCGTCATTATGTCTGTTTGGCTTTTGATGAAAGTGTCTTTATATGTCTTTATGTATATTTGCCTTATGTTTAGTACTGGGAATTCTGTAAAAAGTCTGTCTATAGAGTATTGGTAGGGCTTTTTGTTGGCTACTTGAATATTTATTTATAGTACCAATTTAAAAATACAGAAACAGGACGCGCGAATTGAAGAATTCTTTTTTTCATACTTCGAATAAATAATATTAGCGGATTAAGAGAATGCGCATCTTGTATATGTAATTTTTAATACGTTTTTTAATACGATTTTTATGCTTTTTCATACTTTTTTTAGCTTTTATTATTGTATATGTAATTTTAATACGCTTTTCATACTCTTTTACCTTGTATAAGATAAATATGTTAAGTTGATTTTAATTAATTTTATAACCGTATTATGTATAATGTATGTAATTTTTAAGATTTTATCTCATACTCTTTTAGGTTGTATTATGTACATTTATGTAATTTTAAACCTTTGATTATTTTATTGATTGTTTTATGTATATATCATTTTGAATTCATTTTCATGCATGTTTATCTTGTATTGTGAATATATTGTAATTTTTTAAAACTATTTTGTACTCGATCACATATTTTTAAACCGTATTACGTATAAATATAGTGTGTTATTTTTAATACCTCGTGATTTTTACCTTGTAATATGCATGATATGTACTTTTTCATAATCATAGCTTAGAATATAGAAGATGATCAGTCTTACGCTTCAGGTACCAGTCCAGGGACTATTTTCATTACATTTTTTTTGCACCACAACAGGCCAGGAGGCCCAATCACAGTGGTAAATTGCAACACAGAACACCCATGCTTGAGAAAATTCAATATTTTAATTTCTGTGTTCTCACCGGGAATCGAACGTGCTTAAGTCAAGTGTCCTAACCTTTACACCACGGAGGTCGTCATACATTTATCGTGATGTAATTTATGATATAGTGTTTTACATGAATTTAGAGCATGTTTTAAAATGAAATAAAATGTTTCTCTCAGGTCGGAAATATTATTTATAATGTAAAAAATCTTTGTGTATATAATTATTCTGTACGTGTGATGTGACTGGCTTAACCGATTTACGTGCGGTTTTCAGAGAAATATAGATCTATGCGCTGTGCGTGTTTGTAGATATTAGAATCTTCAATCTAATATGCAAAAAAGAAGTAAGGAGCATAAATGTTTTATTCATCGATCTACCAGGGTTGCATTCGAGGAGAATGCATTTATAAAAAAAATGAAAGATGTTCTTTTTTGTGTATAAAAAAAAATGTTTTTGAATGTTTACAAACAGCATTTGTTTTTTGTGGATCTCAATCAGATTATTTCCTTAAATTCCTTACAATTTCTGCCCATTTATTTCTTTTTACTGGATTTTTGGTAATACTAAAATAATACTTAATTCAATAAATTTTGAAAAATCGTATTTTTGCATAAGTTAACCCTTCTGTTGGTTATAAGACCCGAGTCGACGTTTGCAAAATGAATGCCATATTTTAAAAAAAATATTCGTTTTGGAATTCAACCATAAACAAGTACCTGTTTAGTCTTAAATTCAATATTTTAATATAAACAATTTTGGGTTTTGGAATTTAATCACAAACAAGTACCTAGTACCTAGGTACTTACTTATCAATAAAAAGTATTTTTCCAGGGCAAGCCAACGTTCGGGCAGGACAACGTCTGTCGGGTCAGCTAGTAAATAATATAAAATCGTAGAAGAATAAATAAATACATCATTTTCGAACCCGGCTTCAATGCTATCGAACAACATACTGCGTAAAAACCTAGTAAATAACTTTAAATCCTGCTTTATTTATCATGATTGGTATTCCAGGCAGGAATGGCGTTGGCGCTGCCTCGGGGGGCGGTGCACCCGGGCTGCGGGCTCCGCGCGCGCCCCCGTGGAGCAGTCCCCTGCCACGTGCCGCCTGGCGTGCGCGCACTACGGGCCGCTCTGGCCGCGCCCCACAGGACCCACCACCCTGTCGGCCGGGGTGCTGCAGATAGGGCCCCAGGCCATTAGGTAATAAAGAGAAGATTCGCATAATGTTTTTTAGCTTAATGTTTCTTTATTTGTTTAATCATGGTTCTGATTTTGAAACTAACTTATTTCCTAATTGGAGTCTATTTCTCTTCCAACTAGGTAGGATGTGGCAAATAGGACTATTCAGTGTAAAGCTTCCCTTGCCAGATCTGAATATTGAATTATTTGTTAATTTTATTTAAAAGATTAAATTTAATATTAGATTGTTCCGCACTGTTACAACTAATTAACTTACGAGTTCTGAGCAGGGTTACCCGATTTAATAAACTATTCTATGTAAATGTATCTGCAACAAACTACAGTGCACACTCGCCAATAAGGAGAATTCATGCGTTTGCAAATGAATACGCAAAAAATAGATATATTTAATACAACACTTTGAATTTTAAAAGGCAGTGTATCAATTTACCATCTTCAAATTGAAATACCTAAATAATACTATGTTGATTTCATTTGTTTCCCGTTTACTGACTTACATAAATAGTATTGTTCTAACTTCTTCTAATTTGAAGATTCTTTTAATATAACGTATACGAAAAAATGCACTTCTTATTTTTATTTTATTTTATTTATTTCGAATACAAACAGATGTACAGGTTAAATTAATATATTTTCTGTTCTCTCCACTGCAATACATGTTTGTATTATAACGTAAACTCATATATTTTCTACTAATATGAAATGATGATTATTTTTTTTATTTTTCTAACTCTTCTTAATTCATTTTTATTTTTTGCTACTTTTGTGTAAAATGCACGTATATTCTTTCCATTGCGATATATGTATGTACTATATGTTTAGTATACCCATTTATATTTTTAGTAGGTAATATATAAAGATGATATTTTTATAATTTTTTTTTCTTTTTCTTCTAAAAATCATTTATATTTTTTACTACTTCTGAATAAAATACATGTTAGTCTTTATTTGTATATATGGGTGTAAAGCATGTAAAAGCCTACAAGGCGTTTAAATCAATAAATAAATTTAAATTTATTTCAACAGAGAGGGAAAAATTTTTGAGAAGGGAATATGGAAGTCTAGGCATTTACAGGGCTTATGACCTGTCATTGGCTGGTTTAAGTGGCCACTTTACACACTGTGTAACATTCACCATTCTGCCCAAGTTTGAACGTCCACATTTCCTCAACTCTTCCATCTGTTGACTTTTGTGAAGTAAAAGAGCTGAAACCTTTATCACGTGGGTGAGATTCATCCGGATTCATCAGTCTGCAAGCATTTGGACATAATCAAACATTGTTCAATAAATAAATTCTTATTTTGTATGTGTATGCGAATGAACATCTTATGGTTCATTCTCGTTGTCATGTACCTATGGTTCATTCTCGTTGTCATGTACCTATGGTTCATTGTCGTTGTCATGTACTCGTACTTATGATTCATTCTCGTTGTCATGTACCTATGGTTCATTCTCGTTGTCATGTACCTATGGTTCATTGTCGTTGTCATGTACTCGTACTTATGATTCATTCTCGTTGTCATGTACCTATGGTTCATTCTCGTCGTCATGTACCTATAGTTTTGCTGCAACCAATATTTGTGTACTTTCGAGGACCTCGTGTGCAAAAATTATAAGAATTACAAAATATCTAAAACTATTATTTGATACCCGTCTGACTTCATTCTGGAAATGCTTGGCTACAATAGTTTGGATAAAAGAAGAAGTGCATATTTGTTTATGTATTTTTTCAGATTAATCCGTGATATTACGATCAACATAGGTATAATGGAGAGTATTTTTCTTTATGTTCCTAATGACTACCTTAGACATAGGCAGCTTAAGTTGTTTTATCTTCCTGCTTGCAGAACCAACCTGTCGATGGTAATGCCAGTAGGAAGAGCAATGTCTTTACTTAACCGTATCTCTTCGAATACCGACATCTTTCATATTAGTGAAAAAAAGTTTAGAGAGGATAGCATCCTTTTTCTATAATTGCTGGGTATTTTTATTTTACCATCTTTGTATATTTAAATTTTAGTGTGAATTTTTTCATGTTATGTATGCCTTGAAATATTTTTATAATGTACATAAACGTATATAAGATATTAAAATATTACAACAGAGATGAAGAACATTTAAGATAAGGTAATATGGAAGTCTAGGCATCTACAGGGCTTATGACCTGTCAATGGCTGGTTTAAGTGACCACTTTACATACTGTGTAACATTCACCATTCTGCCTATATTTGAACATCCATATTCCTCCCCAGGGAGTTGAATCCAGTCCTTGTCTACAAAAATTTGGACAAACTCAAAATATTGTTGATAAATTACCTGGTCCATGAAGAAGTATAGAAATTGAAAAAATAATATTTTCAGGCGTTGCCTAGTATGTAGGTGAAATAATTCAATTAGATGAATCTCACCCGCATAAATAAAGGTTTCAGCTCTTTAACTTCACAAACATCAACAGATGAAAGAATTGAAGGAATATGGATGTTCAAATATAGGCAGAATGGTGAATGTTACACAGTGTGTAAAGTGGCCACTTAAACCAGCCATTGACAGGTCATAAGCCCTGTAGATGCCTAGACTTCCATATTACCTTATCTTAAATGTTCTTCATCTCTGTTGTAATATTTTAATACAAACAACTCCCCAGGGAGTTGAATCCAGTCCTTGTCTACAAAAATTTGGACAAACTCAAAATATTGTATATACGATAAATAAATTGAATTTAAATTTGAAAGCTTTTAAAGTTTCTATGTTTTGATATTTTTGCGGGTTGATTGTAAAAAAAATTAAGCTTTCGATTAATTAGTTTAAAAAATTGATAGTGAATATGCGAAACCAAAGAAAGACACCCGTCATTATGAACAGTTCGGGGAAAGGGGTGGGTGCTTTCATTGTAGATTAAGTTTTACCACCAATTTAACAGACTGCCCAAAACGAATAGAGAGACTATTCTACTCTTGATTCCACATTTTTTTTTTTTTTTTTTTATTTAAATTTTATTGATAAACCCTTACGGGTTACATACATTTAACAAAATGTTTTCACTTTTAAAATTCACATTCTACTGTTCATAATAATATTTTTAACATCTTTTGTAAAGGTTGCCTGAGTCTTTTGTTTAGTTTTGTCTGGTAGTTTATTGTATAATTTCAGTCCATGGTTTATAAGTCTCGATTGTCCTTTTCTCGTTTTAAAAGGTTGTATATGATATTTTTCCGATATTCTTGTATTGTGTTCATGTTTACTACAATTTTTTTCAAGTTTTAATTCTTCGTCTACAATTACATCAGTGGCTAATTTATGAATAAATTTTAAAGATTCTAGTTTAAAGAGTTCAGTTACGTTTAATTGTTTAGTTTGTTCAAAAAGTTCTTTAGTTGCTGTTAGATAGGGAAGGTCATATACTAACTTTAGTATTTTATTTTGCTGTCTTTGTAGTCTGTTTATGTCATTTTGATATCCTGTTCCCCATAGTAGTTGCATATAACATATTTTAGTTTTAACATATGCTTCATACATTAAATTTTTTTCCTTTATTGGAACAAAGTTTTTGATTTTAAAAAATAGACTTGATAAAGTTGCCACTTTTCTAATTAATTAGATTAACATGATATTCTTTAACAAAACTTATCCCTGTTGACTGTATTTTTTTTTCCCAAGAGGATTCCAAAATCTGTTGAATTTGTCGATAGCACTCGTCCAGGGTTCTGATTCTATTATATTTCTTATACAGAGCTGTATTCTTTATCCGCCTGAACACAGAACATGTAACAAAGTGTTTATCATTTGTCAGAACTAATATAATTTACTTCCGAAGTTCTATTGGTGCAACTTTCTTTAGACACACTCCGGTTCATGGATTCTAGTAACGGGGGACCGTGAAAGCGCGTTGCTTATGGCGACGTCACGGCCGCTATTTCTGGAGCGCGTAAATGTCACCAGACGGGGCGGGGGCAGCTCTGCGCTGTAATCACAACACCGGACGCTAATAATAACATCGGGTTACTGCTTGCTGCTGTTGCCTCATCGTCTGGCAGTCAAGACAAGAGACAAGACTAGAGACGAGACGAAACCGCTCAGACAAGACCTCGGAGTATCTCATAATGCACTATCGCTAATAGAGATATCATTTTGCTCTATTGTATTGAACAAGAGCCTTGCAATTGTTTTACTAAGACAACTTCACTCGCCTGGCGACCATTATTGTTTTGTTTGACAAAAGAACGTATAAATTTTAAAAACCCAACTGAATTTTGATGCATAAAAGACTAAAAAAATAAATTTGTAAAAAATATGTGTATTGAGCATTATCTAATAAAATACACGGGGGAATCAAAGAAATATATATTGAAATAACCCAGCAATAATAAATAAGCCGTTTTTTTTATTTTATTTAATTCTTTAACTTTTTGTTCACAATTTAAATTATACATTAGCGGGCTTATTCCCAAATGGCAATATCTTCCAACCAACTAATAAAACATCATTCAAGACTCAAAGTATATTCAATTTAAATTTTTTTAAACTAAAGATGTACATCATCATTCCCTTTCCGCACCTAATTTTTTTGTCACATGAAGGTAAAATTATCAGTCTTACGCTTCAAGTACCAGTCCAGGGACTAAGAAATATTCTTGTGTAAAAACACTCCTTTAAGTAAATAAATACATTGGTATATTAAAAAATAATTTCAATGCGATGGAATATAATTACATAGCGGATCTCCACGACGGGTCTACAGCGACAGGCGTCGTGGTGCAGTTGGTTAGACAGCCGACTGTAAAACTGGCGTCGCAGGTTCGATTTCCGATAGTTGCAAGAAAAAAATACATGAAATATTTTTTTCGCAATTGGTCTGGGTGTTATGGTGAATTTTTCATTACCTCCATCTATATCCCCTCTTTCCCCCGGCTGACAAGCCTCTTAAATAGAGTCTTAGCGGTTTATTCCTTTAAAAAAAATATTTATATAAAAAAGCGGTAACGCGCGCGTTATTACCGCGAGGAAAAAACACACTATCAACAAAACAAAATGGACGATCGTTTCGTCAATTCTACTTTTCAATTTCAATACGGCGCGGCGTTTATTGGCAAAAAACGGTACAAATAATTTAATTACAATACAAAATATAATATTATATATATCATCACTCCCTTTCTGCACCTAACGGCGCATAGGACACTGTATCGATACACCGATTGCAGCTTATCTTGATCATTTTTGTTACTTGAAGGTAAGATGATCAGTCTTACGCTTCATAGACTACCGATCTGATACACATGGTATGGTTACCAACTGAATACAGTCAGGATTGAGTGTATGTTGTCTTGTCTTGTTTTCTGAATAAAAATATTAAATAAATTATATTAGGTATAATAAATATCAAATAAAATAATAATATATTATAATAATAAAAATACGTACGTAGTTTTATTCCACTTTTATTTATACATTTTTAGCAGCGACCGGGTTTCGTCGTGACCGACATCGTCAGACTAGTGGGAGACTAAACAAATTTCTAAACTAAATTTCTAGGCTAAAAAATGTTATAAATTAGTGCAAGCACGGGTTGTAAATCATGATTTTATATAATTATGGAAATAAAAGAGTTTAAATTAAAATATTTTAGGTATAAAGTAATGACAATTGCATGAATTTAAGTTTTGTTTGAATGTATATAATAAAAACCAATAAAAATTATATAATTGTATGAAATTTTATACTGAAAATGTATTTAAATTTTATTAAATCTATAACAGGGGTCGCTGGTTAGTGGTTCCATCGACAGCTGTCCCCGGGCCCGGGGGGTCGCAATATATTAAAATAATAATAATTAACATGAATATTGTTATTATTGTTATCAAAAACATTTCTCAGTTTGTGGTACGACATTTTACACTTATATATTTATAAATTTGTATAAACCACTTAAATTTTGAGTTTCACATCGACTTACGATGAGGTAGTAACCTCGAAACCGGTCGAAGTGTAACTCAAAATTAAAGTGGTTTATACAAATTTTAAAAAACATATAAGTGATGAATATTGTTGTTTGAATAATAATATTTGTGTGGTGGTTTGTCTTTGTGAGGTATGAAGTAATAAAAGAACGGACGCAGAAACTCAGGTGACAACTGTCATCAAGCGGAGGCGATAAAGCTAGGGTTTCCTAGGAGAACGGCGCCCGTATCTTAACGGCCGTAGTGAAAGAAGATGAGGTGGACAGCCGTCGTAAAGGTGACTAGAGAGTGGTTTCCTAGGAAAACGATGTTGATAACACCGTTAAAAAATAAAACCACTCTCTAGTCACCACTACGACGGCTGTCCACCGCATCACCGTTCACTACGGCCGTTAAGATACGGGCACCGCTGTCCTAGGAAACCCTAGCTTAAGCCCTTTTCACACATACCACGCAAATCCACCCGACCCGGTAACTTTACCGCGTTCATCCTACAAACGCATACACAACGTGTCACCTTTTGTAGGGTGAACCCGGGAAAAATACCGGGCCGGGTGGATTGGCGTGGCGTGTGTGAAAAGGTCCATACGGTTGGCTGGGCCATATACTGCGGACGCGTCCTGAGAGCTTGGCCACTTTATAAGGCATCAGGTTCTCTGGTCTAGATTCATCAGGTCCACTGCTGACTGTTCATCGGCAAATGCCAGAACTGCGGGACAACAACCTGATTTGGGAGTATTCACAGAAGCTGGCAGCCAGCTCTTTGTGGACACCATATGCTCCAACTGGGGAGTGGACATTGAATGATGATAATGATGTTGTTTGAACAGTATGCATCTAAAGTTTAAACAAATTTTCAAGTTTTGACAGGAATCGAAATTTAATGAATTCTTCAAAAAGTAAATATTATTATTTTTAGGTTAGATTATTCCGAGGTCCCAGGATCAGGGCGACCCCTTATGGAAGAGATGGGGAAAGTATTTCTTTGGTCGCTGCAGCGGGAGTGTGGGGTAAATTCGTCAGCACCATCCAACAGTACAATGGTGGTCTACCTAAATGTTGTTTCTGACGATACAACCTTAGACTGGACCACTGATGAGAGTTACGCTTTGGATCTGAAATCATCAGGTAATCTATCTATTTTATTATTATTTTAAAATGCGAGAATCGGAGGCCCATCTGGTGTTGCTGTTTTGATCCAAAAGGTCCATTTTTTGTATGATTTCTTCCGGTATCTTCCAGTATTAACTGTCATTTGGTGATTCTGGGCTTCTTGCTTTCTCAGTATTTTGACCCCGGTAAGCTAAAACTGTAAGAAATTATAGTTTTAAAAAAGTCAAAAAGTTCAAGTTGAAGAGTTAAATCAAAACAATCGAAAGATGAGATAACCCTTTTTACTTAATAATCATTTTATGCAGGTGTCTGTATAGTTTAAGGCTAATCATAATTTATTTCTTGGTTTTGAGACAAAATTTTAATGTAATTTTGACATTTTCAATTAGTTAAGTATTGCGTCATACTATTGACTGAATCGCCACTCACTTCGTAACACTTCATGATGAATTATAAAACTTTTTTATTAGTGTTACACGTTTTATTACACATTTTAAAAGAACACAACTACAGTTTCTAAAGAGCACGCCTCCGACGGGTGACACAAAAAAAAACTCCACGTAACAGTCTGACAGTTTCCTGGTAGTAATAATGTGAATTCTCTCCACTACTCTCACTACTCTCATTACTCTCCAGGGGTGTGATTCCGAACTCTCCCCCCCGAGGGCGTTCAGAATACCAGCTCAGGCATTCAGTGAATTTTTTGGGTGGATATCAATTTTGATGTGTTTTAAACTAATAACTCTTGTGTGGCTGTGATGTCACACTAGTCTACACCGGATACAAGACTTGATATTTCTCTCTTATTTTTTCAAACGATGAAGTTATAATTTTTGTAATCTTCAAATGGACATTTTCACATCGAATTTGGAAAGTGAAATGTGTATTATGCTGGATTTAATACAAAAAACATTTATACTTGCTACGCGAGGAATGAATGTGACGTGTGACTCCAATACAGCAATACATCAGTATAAAATAAAGCACAAAGATAGAACTCATAACAAGGAAGACAGAGACGCTGTTCTGTGGCCGGTATATGCTTGAGACAGATTTAGTTGGTTACTGACAGTGGTGGGGGACGTATGCAAGATGACCTGCGTACTTATGATTTCAAATTTATTTTGCTATAACACGGTTAAATTTTATGTTTATTTTTATAAATTATGGAAAAGAAATTATTAAACAGTATTTCCCCATATTTTTTTTTAACTTTAGAAAATTCCGCCTTTTACACGAGGTTACATCACCGGGCGCAATGGAGTTATTTACCACAGTCTTTTAAGAGATTATGCTATCTGACGGCGGTTCATATGATCTACATTTCTGTTTAATAAAATTTGTCGTAAAGGCTCTACTTTATTTATTTATTTATTTATTTTGTTCATTAACGCCCAAAAGGCATTTACAAAAAATAAAAATGAAATACATGCTAACATACTAAATAAGAAACAGAATATACAGAAAAAAAAAGTGAAATTAGTTAAAAAGGATATGATAAAAAGTTTTACAAAGTAAAAAAAAACAATAATAACAAAGGTATGCAAGAAAAAACAGTAAGCATATAAACAAAAAATGCAAAGATATAAGCTAATGAAATAAATTCTGTAAGGCAAACAATAAATAAAGTGTTACGGTAAGCAAGAAAGACATTTTTCAGTTAAATGAATAAACAAGCAAGCATATATTATCACGAAAAAATAAGAAATAAAAATATGTATCTATGAAATGCGTATTTGCCAATACTACAGTGCAATTTGAAATAATAGTAAAAAATAAAAAACAAGTATAAGGTAATAAAAATAAACAAGTAAGTATTTTTTTTAATTTATGAAATTGAATTGTCAATAATAGTTTGACGAGCAGCTACAAATAAACTTGATATTGTGGACTTATAAGATGGTAAAGAATTGGACAGAATGTCTGCAGCCGTTCCATAAGTGTTACCTAACCTATGCAGTCTCGGTATCAATGAATTGTTTTGTTGGTTGGAAGAAGTACTGGAGCAATGAAACAATAAAGTACTCCTAGTGTTGACAGCGGGTACTCTAAAATTAATCAATTCAAGTATTTTTGGTGCGTCAAAAAGAGAGTTTACAATTTTATACAGTACAAATTAATAGTTCTTCTTTCAGAAAGTGTTGTTAGGTTAAGCAGTGTTAATAAATAGTCATAATTCACATTTTGAATTGGAATGTTTAGTTTGTAGTTTATATATCGTAGAAATTTATGTTGAATGTTTTCTATATTATAAACATGAACATTATAGCAGGGTGACCATATTGATGAATTTAAATCTAAATTACTTCTTACAAGAGAACAGTATAATATTTTCAATGATCGGATGGACTTGAAATTTTTTGTATTTCTCAAAATAAAGCCCAACATTTTCAATGCCTTGCTTGAAATTTCATTGACATGATATACAAAAGACAATTTTTCATCAAAAAATACCCCGAGATCCTTTATCACTGATACTGTAGAAAGATTGACACCGCCTATACTGTAACAAAAAATGAGCGGTTTTTTTATTCGATGAAAACGAATGATCTGACATTTTTTAGTGTTTAAGTACATTTCATTTTACTTTCCAAGATAATTGATGAATCAGGTTGTGGTCTCGTGGCTAGTGTCTCGGGCTCGCGGGTCAAAGATCCGTGGTTCGAATCCCACGCTACCCCTACCTCATTCCTATTTTCTAATTGTGATTTATTTACAACTCGTGGAAAATGGTCCTTAAAATTAAATATTTGGGTGCATGAGAACGCAATATTTAGATTTTTTTAATTGAACAAGAAAAAAATGTATACAGGGGATAAAGGGTGGATGTCAGTTAATTATTGGAAATAAAGAGATGATTTAATATTAATAAAACCATTTTAGATTATACAAAACTGTATAGGCTATAAACATTAAGCAAGTTCCATTATGTTTTTATAAGTTTATTTTTATGTCCAAGTGGTTTAAAAACTTAAAAACGTTATATCTTAATACTTCTTTTTTTGACATTCATCCTTTTTATCGTGTACCCTTCATCTGTACCAAAGGCAATCTGAACCTTATTGAGACGTTTAAACATTGTATGTATAATAGTACAAATATCGAATTCCCTTTAAGTCGATTTAACGAACGGGCAAGCAACGAACTTATTTGCACTACGACTTTTATTATATTATAAAAACATAAGTTTGAGAGGTTCAGGTGTGGTACCGCGGAGATTGATACACTTTTACAAAGGGATTAACAATATCACAAACTAGCCTTATCTAAATCAATATCAAACATGCTTTAAAAATTATAAACGGTTTCTCACAATCTAGAGGTAGTCTGTAAATGGGTTCAATTTATTTTTCAGTCAAAGTGTATGGCGCCCTTAAAGTTATCACTCACAAAACAAAAAATCTAAAAGACAAAATAAAATATCAAAGATGTTTAAAAACTGCAAGTGGTCCGTTATATGGGGCCCGAAGAGCCAAACTTTATTAAAGTTAACATTTATCTTTAATTTATCGACAAAATAAATTTAAGTTTTCAGTATGAAAAGCATAATATGCGTATAATTTTTTCTTCAAAACGTGTTCAATTATAGGTTACCGACGAAGATACTTTAAATATTCCTGCAAATTTACTCATTTTCGTACACAAATTTTGGTTTTTCTTTATAGACAGTCGAAGATACTTTAAATTTTCATGCAAATATACTCATTTTCGTACACAAATTTCGGTTTTTCTTTGTAGACAGTCGAAGATACTTTTAATGTTCATGCAAATATACTCATTTTCGTACACAAATTTCGGTTTTTCTTTATAGACCGTCGAAGATACTTTAAATATTCATGCAAATTTACTCATTTTTGTACACAAATTTCGGTTTTTCTTTATAGACAGTCGAAGATAACTATGTTAACTTTCCATTGTAATCGGGGCCTTGGATCCGTATTCTAAAGGGAAGTTAAAGTGTATCTTCAATGTTATCTACAAAGTAAAATTAAATTTTCGGTTTGAAAAATATAATATGTTCACTTTTTTTTCGTAAACAATTATGGTTACCGACGAATGTGTATTGAATTTTCATACAAATATACACATTTTTGTACATAAATCGATGTTAGTTTATACCGTTCCGATATGTACCGATGAAGATACCGTTCATAATTGTGGCGCTGGGGCTCGATTACAATGGTAAGTTGACAGAGATATCTTAAAGTCGATTTTTTCACTGAAATGTTTAGGTAAACTAATGTGAAAAATTTTAGTATTTTTACCATCAACCTGGAATTTAATATTTTATGTAAATATTCTATATTTCAAAGAGAAAGTTCGTTTTTATTTTATAGGAAATCGAAGATAACTTATTTAACTTCTTATTGTAATTTCCCGTTTCCGCGTATGCGTGAAATATTTATTATCTGCACCTCTGGTGTCCCACAGGGTTCACGCTTAGGTCCTATTATCTTCTCACTTAATATCAACGATATAAAAAATGGTTTAAATATTTCTTTCTCCTTTTCGCCGACGACTGAATGACCAATTTTCCCCTTCTCTTCCAGGTTCTGCGCTGACTGCCGACATCCACGCCGCCACGATATTCGGGGCCCGCCACGGTCTAGAGACCCTGTCCCAACTGTTCGCCCCCTACCGGCTGGCGGGCCGCGCGGCCCTGCTGGTGCTGGCCTCTGCCCGCGTGCTGGACCGCCCGGCGTACCCGCACCGCGGGCTCATGCTGGACACGGCGCGCCACTACATCCCCCTGCCGGCCGTCAGGCGCACCCTGGACGGGATGGCGGCGAGCAAGATGAACGTGCTGCATTGGCACGCGACGGACTCGCAGAGCTTTCCAATTGTATCGCCGAGGGTCCCGCAACTAGCGAGGTTAATACTGTCAACAGGTTATCTGCCTGGCTACCATTTACTTATCTACCAGGTTAACGTGACAATCAACAATGCTTTGAGTATATCCAAATGTTTGTAGACAAAGATTTCTTGGAATTCTTCGCCTTGGAAATTAACTAGGTGTTTTCTTCGAAAAGGAAACAATAAACATCGCAGACTTTAACTCTTATAAGACTGTGATAAATAATCCCTTTGCGCGCGGTGATGTAACATCGTGTTACCACTTGTAAAAGACGGAATATTCTAAAGTTCAGATATACGAAAAAAAAAAACTTGGAGACGCACTGTTTAATAATTCTTTTTCAATAATTTATACAAATAAACATACAATTTAGCCCTGTTATAGCAAACAAAATAAAAAAATCATAAATACGACGCTCATTTATTTATTTAACTGTTTGTACATAATGTTATTTGTACATTGACGGGCTTATTTCCAAATGGCAATTTCTTCCAACCAACCAATGAAATAAAAGTTTTGTTTTTATAATTCAAGTTACAGAACATATTCAATAGAAAAAAAAGATTAAAAAGCTAGAGATATATAAAAATAGAAATAAACGTATTTGTTTAAAAATTACCTTAAATCAAAACTATTACTCAATGGGAAAAAGGAAAGGAGGAGAGATTAAGGAAGATTAAGGAGATGTTTCTTCAGACGTGATTTAAACAAAGACAATGTAGTAACATCTTTAATGGTTATGTTACGCGCGTGCGTCCCCCATCACTGTCATCAACCGAATGAAGACTGAACCTGTTTTAGACAACACCCGCCGCAGGACAGCGTCTCTGTCTTCCTTGTTATGAGTTACATATTTTTGCTCTCTCTTATACATATATGTTGCTAAATTAGCGGACATTCATTCTTCGCGTAACAAGAATATTTTTTTTTTGTATTAACATCCAGCATAGTTATACAAATTTTATTTTCCAAATCCGGTGTGAAAGTTTTCATTTAAAGATTACAAAAAATACGAGTTCATCATTTAAAAAAAAAAGAGATATATATTAAGTCTTGTGTCCTATGTCGACTAGTGTGACATCACAGCCACACAAGAGTTAATAAAAATGTCTAGGAACAGTGAATACTTAAATTTAATTGTTTTTTTTAAAATTGTTAAATGAATGCACGTAGCCGGTTTTCACGGTGCAACAACGATATGGAAGTCTAGGCATTTACAGAGCTTATAACCTGTCATTCGTCATCATCACATCATCATTCCCTTTCCTCACCTAATGGTGCATAGGGCACTGGATTGGTACACCAATCGCAGCATATCTTGATCAATTTTACTATATGAAGGTAAGGTGATCAATCTTACGCTTCAGGTACCAGTCCAGGGACTGTGAAATATTCTAGTGTGAAAACACCCTTTTCAATAAATATTTCATATCAATCATGTCGGGAATCGAACCCGAGACCTTTTGCATGGTAGGCAAACGCGCTGACCATTACACCACGAGGCCGACAATTGAACGTAGTTATGCAGAAAGCAACCAGTCCACAATTTTGTGAAAATGCGATATTGATGTTATCGGGTGCAGTATGGTCAATTCTATGTTCTGCGAAAAACAGCCAGACCGCTTTCATACAAAAACTGTCATAATCACCTTCCGAAAATGGTGTCAATCACAAAAACAGCATTTTTCGATTTGCAAAAAACACCCACAGCACTTAAAAAAGCTTACGGTACTTAAAAATCATTAAAACTGTTCAATTACATAATAAAATTCTTGTTTGTAATATTTCAAAAAAACTAATCTATTAATTTTTTATCATTTGTTAAAGTCAAAAATATTCCAACTGTTGTGTAGATTAAATTATTAAGTCTTTTCACAAAGGTGCTATTATCTCAGTTTCACGTTTCTATGGCTGGCTGCTTTCTGCATAACTACGTTCAATTGGTGACCTGCCATTGGTTATTGGTTAAAACATTATTTAAATTAACAATATTTTGAGTTTGTCCAAATTTTTGTAGACAAGGACTGGATTCAACTCCCTGGGGAGCTGTTTATATTAACATATTACAACAGAGATGAAGAACATTTAAGATAAGGTAATAGCTTAAACCAGCCATTGACAGGTCATAAGCCCTGTAGATGCCTAGACTTCCATATTACCTTCTCTTAAATGTTCTTCATCTCTGTTGTAATATGTTAATTATTTAAATTATTTATATTACATACTAACATTTTTATTTATTTTCTTTTCTATGTGATTACCTCACTAGGCACAACCGGTCTTCAGGCATTAATTTACATTGATTGATTGATTTGAATGATCACTTTAAATGCTGTGTTACATTCACCATGCTGCCTATGTAGGAAAATCCTTAGTTCTTAATTTCTTCCAGCTGTTGATTTTGATACATTTTTAAAATTTTAAAATAATACTTCACTTCGACGAAGTAAACTTTCAAAAATGTTAAATACTCTACTTGGGGAGGAACAAAGATTGAGGCATACTAAAATATTGTGTTTAATATAATATATTATTAGATATATATTGAACAGGATTGTAGTTCCGTTGTACTGTCGCCGACTCACGGATTAGGGATCCGCAGTTCAAACCCGGCTCTATCACAACATGATTTCCATATCTCTAGCACAGTTATTTACAACATTTAAAAAATATATAGATCACTTTTAATAATATTATTATTATAATAGAAGGATAATCTCGAACATGTCCCTTTTTATATTTTTCATTTATTTCATCACTACATAATTAAAAATTAGCTTACAAATTAATAAGGTCCTGTTAAAAACATTTCGATATGTTTTGTCAATGGGTTCTATTTACATGTTACATAAAATCTGTCACAATGTCTTTTAAATACAAAACAAAAAACACTTTTTAAATTTATGTTTTAGATTTTTGGATTAATTATTTCGTATATTTTGCAATTATTTTGGATGAATTATTTTTGAATCACCTGAAAATAATTAATCCAAAAATCTAATCAAATGAATAAAAATAAATCTGCCACAAATTATGAGTAACAATGAGTCTGTGAAATAATAAATCATTTTTTATTTCAATTCTAAATTACAATGAACTTCCACCAAAAACCTGAATGTTTTGAACAATAACAAATACATATTTTAAGTTTAACTGAATTATTTATTTCTTATTTAATTTTGATGAACGCGTTAAGTTCTCCAAAACTCTAGTGCTATAATCCAGGAAGAAAATACGAGAATATGTTTACATAAAGAAAAGTCAGACCGTGTTTCCTCTTAACACGGACATAGCCTAAAAAGCCATAATAAATATATTTTAAATGTAACTTAATTTAAAATTTAAAAAAACATTAAAAATTTAACGTAATTATAAATTTTTCAGATTCGGAGCTTATTCGCCAACACAAGTATACCGCCCTTCCGAAATCCAAGATCTCCTAGCGTACTCCCGAGCGCGGGGGATTCGAGTGATCATTGAGATAGACGCCCCGGCTCACGCTGGAGCGGGCTGGCAGTGGGGGGAGGGCGCTGGGCTGGGGGCTCTGGTCTCCTGCTGGGCCTACCCTCGCTGGAGAGAGCGCTGTGTGCAGCCCCCTTGCGGACAGCTCAATCCCGCTAACGCTAGGGTCTTCCAACTGCTAAGAGAACTGTATAGAGATATAGTAGACTGGATTCCCAGTGGAGAAGTCTTTCACATGGGAGGAGATGAGGTAAACATTATTTTAACTAAAACCAATTAACTATCTGTTAATTATTACTAGAATTTTTTTTAAAAACAAACCCATCACGTGATATCAGAGAGAGAATGGCCTATTTCACATCAGTCATCCAAATTCACAAGGCACGGTAAAATTAGAGTGTATCAACGTATTTCATTTTATTTTGTATTTATTTCAAATTTATTCATCGCCTATTCTTTGGTGAAAATCCTGCAAAATAAAATCGACTGGAGATTAGTTGACCTTATAGTGTATTGTTTTTTGCATTTGCCTAGCATTATATGAATAAATATGGCAAAAAATTATTATATAACAATAAATATCAATCCATTCTATGTTATTTTATTATGCCATGTGGATGTTTGCCATAGTGTGAAATGGGCCAGTTACTACATTAGTAGTGAGCTCATAGTTTGCATGTGTACTGCAGTGACTGCAGTCGAGTCTAGGCTAATGTATTTTAATCATGTAATTAGTATTTTTTCACTTTGTAAATGAAATTTCTTTAATTGATTGTAATGTCTACGCAATTACCTGTGTAGGTGGATAATAAAAGAACTTGCAAATATATTTTCTGTTCATTCCACTGTGGCTCTTTTACATTTATGACAGCAATGTTTTTGGCCACACAAATCACCATGTACACGTTTATTAATTTTTTCAACAGGTATTTTTCCCTTGTTGGAATAACACTGATGAAATAGTGGATCTGATGCAATCTCGAGGCATGGGTCGCGAGGCCTCTGACTTCCTGAAACTTTGGGCGGAGTACCAAGCCACCGCCCTCAGGGTCTGGGATGAGGCAGCCTCCTCCAGTCCAACAGCTCCAGTTATACTGTGGTCTAGTCACTTAACCTCACCATCTGTGATAGAAAACTTCCTACCAAAAGAAAGGTTTTACCTATACTTACATGTTTTTTTCTTGCACTCCAATTATCTATTTATGTATTGATTGATTTGGTGTTTATTTTGTAAAACTCCATACTTAAACTTATAATATTAGAAATCAAACACTGATCTGAGACTACTGAACACTTTATTTTATTTTTACAAATATAAAAACCAAAATTTCGTGACAATTGTTTCGCCTTGTTAGGGTATTTTCAAACTAATGTGAAGATTAGATGGATTAAATGTCCTTATATAGTTATATAATTCAAGGTACTTAAGTAAAAAATAAAAATAAGTTTATGAACTGCATGTACATTAATCATAATTGTGGGAAATATTAATAGTTAAGGGCAATGCTAAGTGTTTAATTAATAGGTAATGGGGAATTTAGGTATTTATATTTTTTTAAATTATGATGAAATTTTTGTTTTTATATTTGTAAAAATAAAATAAAGTGTTCAGTAGACTCAAATCAGTGTTTGATTTATTATATTATAAGTTTATCTGTTTATGTTTTAAAAAGACAAAAAAAAATAACATCATGGTTAAAACACAAAGCATTTTAATAATCTATAGCAAATTATTCTATGGTTTAAGCTGATAATGATGATTGACAGGCACTGTGGTGCAGTTAGTGAGATGCCCATATGTGAAATTGGCATCGCGAATCTCACTAACTTTTCCGCTAGTTGCAAAAAAAAATTCTAAAAAAGATTGTTTCCCAGTTGATCTGGATGTTGTGACATATTTTTTGTAACTTTCTTAATTTACTTTCTTTTACTAATCTGTTAATAAATAATACAAAAATAGAATAGAAGACCATTGCGTGTTGAGGATACGAAGATAAAGTTAGAGGAGGGGAAAAGGGATTATTATGAAATTGGAATTTTTAGAACTAATCAATTACTATGGTTTTCATTTATCCCTTTTCAGATATGTGATACAAACATGGGTTGTAGCTGAAGACTCCTTGGCAAGTCAGCTATCAGAACTCGGCTACAGGGTAATCATTTCAACTAAGAATGCGTGGTACCTTGATCACGGTTTTTGGGGATCTACGCAGTACCACACCTGGAGAACAGCCTATGATAATACATTACCAAGATACAAGACTGTACTCGGAGGCGAGGTGTGCATGTGGACAGAATATGTTGATGAAAACATAATCGGTAAAATATTTTTTAAATAAATCAATGTAGTTTTTTATTATTGGTCTACATGGCACAAATTTTCTTTATATAAAAAAGTAATAATAAAATTGATAAAAATGCTTACCTTCTTATTTGCCCGGTTATTAAATACAGGAAAGAATGAATGTAATTAATGTTTTTCTATTTTATGATAAAACATCTAGAGTTTTACATTGAGACCTACCAGTAGGACCCACAGTTTTTCATGATATGAAGAATTTGAAGACCTGCTAGCAGGATGCAGTTTATTTAAAATATGTAGTGGTTCTTTCTCTCTTAGCTAGTTTTTTAATCATGTATATGCGATTAGTCCAACTGCAATAGCTGCAAATACAGTCCTATTAAACTTCCGGAGAGACAAGTCTTAAATATTAACGAAATTATTATAATAAAACCGTAGCCTGTATTACTTTTGTTAAAGGCCATTATCAAAATTAATCCATATAATCTATCCTTAAAAATACTGTCATTAATTTATTTTTCATTACATTATGATTGTTTTCATCAATTTCTATTGTGTTTTCTTCGAGATTTTCATATTATGTTTCAGATGGCCGAATATGGCCCCGGGCAGCAGCCGTTGCAGAACGTTTGTGGGCTGACCCGAGCTCTCGATATGGAGCTGCTGAAGATAGGATGGCCAGACACAGAGAAAGGCTTCTGTCACGAGGACTGCAGCCCGAAGCTTTACAACCCATGTGGTGCTTTCAAAATGAAGGGGAATGTCTGTGATTTAATGAAAATAACTCAGACTCTGTGATACGAAACAAATAACTTTTGTCTGTTGAAAATAAGGTTGAAAAAATACGAGATATCTACAGATTGGTTTTAAGAAAGAACTATATAAATGAAGACTAAAATGAAAGTATAATGAACAATAGTGGTTTATCTAAATAAAAACAAAGGATGAGTATTTTGATATCTCAAAATAAGTCGAGCTTACAGATCCATCTTATTTTGTAGTTGTAATCATGTTAGTCAAGGTCCTTTCGGATATACAGAGCTGTTGGCTTCCAAATGTTAATCATTTTGGTGAATTGATCATGTCCAATCGGTGAATCCCAGTCAGTGAAGAATTCACTTCCCTCTTTTCTTTAATTCAACAAAGTTCATATTATTATGTCTCTTGGATTATGTTGTTTTTGCACACAGACACGAGGATACTGGAGACCTCCTTCGGGCAACTTTTCTCATTTGGCAATGAGTAATTTTCATTATATGTAGGCACCGCTAAGGAGACTTATGTTCTCAGTTCCTGGATATGCGATGGGAAAATTGTATGCATGTTCATCCATCATATTTATATGAAGTCACAACTTCTATTTTCAAAGAAGTTGTCTTGGTGTGTATTAATAAGAAGTGGGAGATGATTGGATAAGTCGGGAGGAATAAAAGGCATCTGTCTCGTACAGGACAGTACAGGAATATATGGTTGAGATTCTTTTTACTTTTCACGTAGAAAGCAAACATTGGCAAGTTAAATAATTATACCCCTGCTAGACGGAATCCACTAAGTCATAAATTTGATAGTCTTATGAATTACCAGCAGATTTTTTTTTAATAATTAAGAAACAAGGAGAGAAAAATAAACAAATGTTCACACATTTATAATTATATAAAGTCACTTATTAAATTTAATTACATTAAATATTTGCGAGACTTTGCCATTTTTTAATACTAGCACATTACAAAATTGAAATATATATTATGAAGTTACAAAAGTTTTGTATTTTTTACTGAATTAAAATTTTGTAAGTAAATCAAATAATACATTTTTTCAATGCAATGTTACTTTTTTTTAATTACTTACCTACCAAAAGTTTTAAAGTATCCATTATATTTCTGTTTTTCATAGGTTTTTATTTAAGTTAAAATATTTGATATTATTAAAAATACAAACTATAGGACATTAAGATAATTCACGATGTGTGTGCCATTTTAATTATTATGTAAATAATTATTATTAACATTATTTTACTAAATAATTCACTTGACTGCTTGCTTGTTTTATATTAAATTTTGGTATGCTTAGGTGAATAGATCTTTAAGTAAAAATTATGTCAATTTTATGTGAACTATAATAAAAAAATATCTGTATTTGTGCTATGTTTTAGAAAATTACAAAACCGTTGGTTTAGTTCAATTTAAGTGTGTGTTTAATTATGTTTTTTTTATTATTGAAATATTTATGTTTCAATAGTATAAATTATTTATTTATTATAATCTGAGCTTCTTAAAAATATAATTGTAATTTTCAGTGTGCTTTATTGAAATAATAAGTGTCTTTTTATCATTTGATTTACCATTTAGTACAAAGAGAATATTTGTTTATTATTCAAAACATTCCAATAATCATTATTTTTATCATATTCCTACTTAAAACAAACATGTTATTATTAAACAAAATGTTTTAAATTAACACATTTTCAAGTGCAAAACAGAAAAAATAATAACATACCCATAGAATTAGACTATTCTAATTCTATGAACATACCATTGTAGCAGCTTTTTTACAAAATTCATTTAGGTTTTTAAAATGTTCCTATTTTACTGTTTGTCATGTTTAAAGAAAATTTACATATGGCAATATCTTGATCATGTTAAAAATTATAAATATTTTATATTATCAAGCATTTTAAACTTGAGTTTGTTTAGTACTTACCTACATTCAATTACATTTTACAAAAGTATTGCATCATTTTCAAATATTACGTTTTTTTTTTTAAATCACGAATTTAAAACAAGAGTCACCCTTGAGTCACCTAACTGCAATGTTAAATCTGTCTCATTTATGTGTTTACCTACCTATATTCTTTAAACAAAATACTATACTACCTTTATTTATAGTATGAAAATGTATAAATATAAACCAATACATACTTTATTTAATAAACACTGATACTTATCTGTAACAAGCAAAAACGATAATAAAACTTTAAAATCATATGCTGTCTTTTTCACTACGTACTAATAATATATGCAAATAATAAAGCAAACTGACAAAAGAAAAAGCAATGTCCTTACCAAAACATCTGTGGTATGATAATAAAAAAAACACTTTTTAAAAAAAACTTTATATCGGTATTATTATTAATAGTAAATACACTAGCAACATGAAACAGATGTATACCATTAGATAAACATGATTTAACCCTCTAGGGCAGCGATCGGCAATGAGGAAGTTCAGCCATAAGGTAAATTGGATATAAATAATGTATTCTTATGCGCAGTAAAAATTTAAGCATTAAATTGTACGATGAAATTTCTAAAAAATGAATGAAGAAAATAATAAAAATGATTTTAATCAAAACAAGCTACTTTGCGTGACATCACTAGTTCTTCCAAATCAACCAATGATAAGACAGCTGTGATTGGTTTTCGGTTTATGGTAAATCAACTGACGAATCTACAGAACTCATTGAGAAGAAGGGGAAGAGAATTTGAGACGTTACACACAAAGTAATTTCAAAGCTTTAAAAAATCATAGCGCTGACAATACGATACATAAAAAAACTTTTTTGGCTAGGTTTAATACTCTATTAGCAAATAATAAAAAAAATTACTGAACATCCTCATTGGTAGATCCAACCTGCGAACTGCTCCCTTTTAGTCCTGCGGGTCCTGTTCAGTTCTTGAACGGACCACAGTTAAGTATGTAGTACACAAAGCCCTGCCTTCAGTAAAAGATTTCACTTGATTTTTTTCTAAATCAGAACGATCAGTGTAATTTGCATGTTTTGTATAAATGTCGTTTCAAATTGTCTTCTTTCATCACAGCAAGTCTTTAGTTGCATATTAACATTGGTTTTAAATTAGGTATGTTTGGCTCCCACTTGCACGAGTAACGCCGACGATCACATACCTAGTCCCCAAAAATAATTGACAGTTCATATGGTCCGCCACCAAAAGTAGTTGCCGACCACTGCCTTAGTGGATTAATATTTTTTGAACTACAGGTTATTGAAAAAAAATATATACGGTAATAAACATGATCAGTTAAATAATAAAGCTTAACGCCCTTCCTCGAGAAATCTTCAACTATAAATATTGTGTCAAAAATAATAATACCACAGGTTAAGTTAGATGAAACATACATTGATTAGATGATCAAAATGGAGTGAAGTAGGGAAGAGTCTCGCAACATTGATTGACTACAATCATCTAGGCATTTTAAGTCTTGCTTCTGCAGTGCCGAAAAGTAAAGCTGCATAGAAGACATTCACGCATTTTGCAAGAATATTTATAATTGCAAAAGAAGCCGATGAGAGTAAAAAATGGCAGCTAAGGTAAATAATATGGTCCTGAATCTAAAATCTCTTTCAAAGGATAAATAAGTAATGTAAGAAATGCCAAAAAAAGAAAAACTCGACTACTACCTGAAAAAACGGTGAATTCGTCATCATAAAACCCTTCTCTGAACCTAATGATGCACAGGGCACTGCATTGGTATGTTAATGCAGCGTATCTCGATCATTTGTTACAGGAAAATCAGATTATCAGTGCCAACGACCTAAATACGAGGTGGATAAATTAACATAGCAATAATTTATTTACATTAATACAATTTGCGTTTTTTAATAGTCAAACTCGATACATATTAATGATTTTTTTAAGCATCGGTTCCTCGTTTTTTGTAATCTTTCTTATTACGCGCAGAGCGAAAAAATATAATTTTAAAAATTGACTATCCAAAATGAACTTAAAGTATATTTATTTTAAAGGCTATTTTAGCTTGTAGTAATTATTCTTTCGGTTAATATTTAGCTGTCAGATGATCACATGTCTTTTATTGTTGCCACCGCAAAAATTATCAAAATACTCATTTCAATTGTCAATATGGATTATTGTCATTCCTAAAACATCTGAAAAATAGACCTTCATATGGCCTTCAATAAAAACATTGAGTTATTTTCGTCTCCATATATGTGTTGATCGGAAAATCTTGTGATACTTTTTATATATTTTTTCCATTATTTAAAATTATGTTCGGGAAACTGTTAGTTTTCATATAGCAACATCATTGATTTAGTGCCCTTTCTGTCCATGCGCCCTTCTTACACAATTTTTGATTCCGGTGTAAATTTATAAAAATGTACACAGTTTCTAAAGGACCCAGTAAAATCGTAGCCAAAACACGTCGAGGTACGTCTTAGGACATAAAATATCCTTAGCCGCTTAACTCAGACTTTCTTCTTAAAAACAGTGTTAATTTTACAGGTATTTCTCAAAACCTGGAGCGATTGGAAACTCTTAGGGATCTAACTAGAAAACCAACAGAATCAAATAATAACGATTTAGAAACGTAAGTAAAAACATTTTAATGATTGAATTAAGTTACAAAAGTTTCACCACAATTTCCGGTCTTGCATAAATATTGACTTTTGACTCAAGTTTAAATGAAAATGCTTTTCGTTTCCTTCTCTTGCCGGTATTTGTTTGTTTTAACACGCGTTTATTGCATTTGTCGAAAGTGATGTGATATTTGATTTGATTGCGGTTTCTTCTCTCACAGTATTTTGTTTTTTTTCAGTATTTCCAGACCAGTTTTCCACTGTAATGGCAAAAAATCGATGCACCAGAGAATACACCAAGACAATATTACTCCCCAGCACGAGGAAATCATCAGATATATTAATGAAAGTGAGTTTATTTTCTCGTTACCATTTTAACTTTTTAACATAACCTCAAAACATTTCCTCTCCCAAGAGGAAGACATTTAGTCGCCCATATTATGTAAACATAACCATACTTCATTTTTCACTTTTTACAAATTTAAATTACGAACATAAAGCACGCATTGTATTGAAGTTTTAAAGATGCCCTTAAATAATTTTAATGCTTAAAGTTCTTATTTATTTGTCAATTTTATTTTAAATATTGTCATTTTAATTTCGAGCTAAACATCTTTTAACCTACTCAATTCGGAAGGATTTTGTTTTAAATCACAAAATATAATTCATACACCATTTCTTAGCAAAGTTTCATAATACTACTACCATAAATTCAATATACATACATAGCTTATTATAAAAAAAATTTTTTTTCAAAAAAAAAATATCTTAGACTTATTTTCTTACTTATTTTAAAAATATAAGTACTATGGTGTATTTATCATGCTCCATGACCGTCATTCTCTTTTCCGCACTTTATTATGCATAGGGCATTGTATTGGTATACCAGTCGCAGTGTGCCTATAAGTTTTTGTTATAGTCTTACCTTTAATACAGCCAATAGGTGTTTGCGGTTTGAATACTTTTACTATAATATGCATAAGACCTAAACAATTGGTCAAAAACGTATTAAAAAAATGAAACTGCTTTTTTCAATAATTGTGGTTTTAAACCTTTGTCTGGAACACAGTCAATGCGGTGTTTTTTTCCACCATTTGCACCACAAAAGACCAAGAAGCCATATTACAGTGGGGGTTAATCTCCCAGGTTATTAAAATATCCTTGCTTATGTAGAATAATTTATAAAGCGCCATTTTTGTCAAAATCACCTCGAGGGCACTGTGTAATAAGCATCCCAATGTGCCTTGCTGCTATAGAGCTCATAAACGGTTGGGATTCTAGTTCCCCATTTCCATTGAGGTTAAATTTTCATCACCATTCACTTTCCGCACCTTATGGTGCATAGGGCACTGCATTGGTAAACCAATTGCAGTTTGATATCAATATCGTCACTTTTAAAGCGTTGCATTGCAGTATTTTCAATTTGTAATCAATCAAATACACATGGTCATTTGACCTTATTTTAGTTTCCCTGTATGACAGTGAAGGAATACAGTATTGGTTCCAAATTGGGACCGACCCAACTTCCCGGATCCCTCTTGGAAAGAATGAGGAACATGGTATTACGTATTAAATAAACAACTGCACAAAACCCCTAAACTAGGAAAAATTTGCAGAATTCTCCTGTTTTCACTCAAACAACGAAAGAAAAACAATTCGCTTTCCAAAATACATGTACATCAAATTATCAGGACAAAACTGGCAAAATCCTAACATGACCCAATCAAACTCACGCAAAATTCACTTTCGTCTTGACACCGTGTCTCTATAGAAACCCTAATTTAACACCAGCAGTTGGTATAATACTGTGCAATCGTCCTACCCTCGGTTAATGATTGTCAAAAATTAAGCATATTTGGTAGAAACTCGCTTCATTTTTCGCTGCTTGACGATTGTCAAATGTTAAGTTGGTCTGACACCAGCTAGATATTCACATATTTTTGTCTATTGTAATATCCATCATTATATTCTGTATTTGTGAGGAACGAAGTAGTAAGAGAACGGATTCAGCAAACTCCGATGACAACTGTCATCAAGCGGAGGCGATACGGTTGGCTGGGCCATATACTGCGGATGCCTCCTGAGAGCCTTAACCACGCTTGCCTACTTTACAAGGCATCAGGTTCTCGACGTCCTGGATGTCAACTACTGACTGTTCGTCCGCAGTTTATGTCAGAACTTCGGGACAAGAACCTGACTTGGGAGGGCACACAGCCGATAGAGATGCATGGAGGCTCTTTAATGAATATCTATCAATCAAAATCAAACTCTTTAGGGGGAAAAATTTCCAATGCTTTTTTTAGACATTTGGACATGCTCAAAATATTGTATTTGTCTGCTGCTTAATAATTGTTTATCTAAAATTGCATGCATCCATACCTACCTCAATAATTTTGCCTTGTCATGTTCCGTTAACTGACAGCCTATATATTGGGTTATCCATTTTATTTATCAGCCAATTGAAACTTTGCGCTGTTGTGTTACATAATATGGATGGCCTTATTTATTACATATTCTTTATCTGCTGCGTATGTATGCGAGTGTTCAACTTGATAATATTTACGATTAAAAATTACAATTAAGTCTATTAATATTGTACATTATTTATTTTACATTTAAACATGATAAACTTTTTTTTTTATCAGCAATATTTTTTAGTTTGACCAGATCTACATAAGTCCTGTTTTGAATTAACAATATTTAGACTATTTTCAAATCTTTATAGACAAATTTTGGATCTTATCCCGACAGTATTGATATCAATATTAAATATTTTTTTCAACAAATTTACAAAGCTTATAATTTGTCATCGACTGGGTTAAGTGATCCCTTAATGCACTATGTAGCATTCATCATTCTGCCTATAGATTTGAAATATGTCACACATAAATATGGAAGTCAACTACCTATAGACAGAATAGAGAGTGTTACACAGTATGTGAAGTTATTTCTTAACCAGCTATCAGATCAAATCGTCGACACCAATCCATCACCGCGTGACTCAAATTAGACCGCTTTAGGGGAGAGAAATTAAAAGGTTTTTTTTTTATGTGTGTCCAGTAAAATTATGGATTTTTTAACATTTAGGTATATCTTACTTTATGTGCTTTTACTAGCAATGTTTGAATATACATACCGCTAAATGGCATAACTGGATGACTAGGTGGTGTTATTACATATGCGCTGACGGATTGCTGTTGATGATAAACTCTGTAAATGCCTAGACCTCTATTTTCTCAGCTTCATCTCTGTTGAAAAAATATCCATACTGGATTAAAACCTTGTGGTCAAATAAATGGTCTGCACGATACAATTTAGATGTTTGTGGGGTGGATATAATAGAAACAAATTACTTATTGATAACTGTTATAAAATCCGCCACGTCTAATGGATAATGCGTTTGCCTACCATGCGAGGGTCTAGGGTTCGATTCGAAATATTCTAAATATTGCAGGGTAAAAACAAAAATGTGTTTTACCCTGCAATATTTTATATCTTTACTAATCTCTGGACTTGAATCTAAAGCGTAATCTTGTCTTTGTGTGTAAATTTTTTAAAGTTTAATTTTTGTTTCTTAATCTTGAGTAAAAATAAATTTATGTTTTTAAAAAATAATCAAACCATTTATGTTCATATTATAAGTTTCATAAAAGGCAATTGTGCCGTATACACCATTATTTGTGGGTAAAATAATTATAAAAACTGTTTTAAAAAGCATGTTTAATAAATTACAACAATTTTTTTTTATTTAATAGTTTTAATAATCTGTAATAATAACAATAACATATGATCATAGAACGACGGATGTGTGAAAATGTGACTTTGACAAGTTGTGACAAAATGTTTAAAAAAATAATTTAAACTGCTTTCATGTAAAATTGAAGAAAATCACATGTATAATTTTTCTACGATCATGAAGATATTTTTGTATTTCATCTTGTGTGAATTGAATAAGGAAAATAGGCGCTTAATTTTTTACACTTTTATTTATACAATCTTCACCGATGTAGTGATTGACGCGTTCGTCAACCATGTTTGAGGTCCTGGTTTAATTCCTTGCAGGATCAATGTGAAATATTTATTTAAAGATTATTCGCTGCAATATGTTACTATCCCTGGGCTGGCCACCTGAAGCGAAAGACTGATAATCATGTATGTAACGCTGCAATAATTGGTGTGGGAAAGGATGATAATGCTGATAATGATTCATCGTAATAAGGAGAATAGATACTTCATTTTACTTTTTTCACTTTTGTTTATTCAAAACCCGGACACTGGTGAAAATTTTATGCTCAAGTTAAAGTAGAAGAATTCAAACGAAGTATTTTTCTTATTGTAGTTAGAATGTAGCTTCACCAAAAAATGGCTGTAGAGAAATTCAATCTATTACTCCTATATTACGATGTTTTTTTAAATCCTCAATGTTTTAAATCTCACCGTTTTAAAATTATCACTCTTCAATTATTTGGTTTTTTAGATTCTAAATTAAAATCAATAATGAAACCATTCTAGCAAACACAATATAATACCGTTTACCTAAATACGTGTATAATGCGGTCTTATGACTTGAAGTAATAATACTGTCAGAATGCCAAGATGTAATCTTTTCACTCCGAGACTATCACGAGATGAGTGGGAAATGTCTATTTTAAGTTATGTGAGAAAGTTTGGTTTGTTTTATTCCTCCAACACCTTACTTGCCCTTGCACTGGCTCGCTGCCAAATGGTAGACATTCATCATTGTCACGTGTTTTTAAAATACTATTTCATTTTGATGTTTATCTATTTACAAAAATATCCTTGTAGTAAGTTTTTTTTTTTTTTTACAAAAAAATACAATTATTTTTTTGTATTGAATCTTGAAGTAGAGCACATATGAATATATTCTTATGCGTGCTTCTCGGAGTAATACTTATCTAGAGAAGCCCTTAGGCTCTATTGCATAGACCAAAAGCGTTCCAAATTTTTGGTTTGGTTTTTAGTTTAACAACAAACGTGCAATGGACGGTTTCGGTTTGCGCTCGCAATTATCAACGCAAGTACTTATAGCCTGTTGTATTGCTGTAATCTGTAGCTAAGTTCGCGGTCAATAATCATGGTTTTTCTCCGTATCTGCGACTCTATTAGGTTATTACTCTAAGGCGTGCTCTAATGATAACAATGTACATATATTTAATTTATAAGGTGTTTTACCAAAAGGCGCAGTGAAATGCAGTACTTTTACGGTAACTTTCATAAATGACTGTAATTTTACCGTTTAAAATAGAGACTTTTTTTTAAACTTAATTTATCTTACCTAGATGCACAGTTTTAGCTTTATTCAGACAAATATGTTAATCGAAGTGTAAAAACCGTTTACCGACATTAAGATGTCATTTTATAAATTGCAAACTAAAAATCTTTTATTAGTTTTTTGCTACTTTTAAAAAAGTTATTACCTTTTTTACAATCATAATTTAAGATGTTGATGATATTTTGTGTCGTACAATCGATTACCTCGAAAAAGTTACGATATTATGACAGCAGTGCAGTGGTGGCCACAAACATAGCTAATACATAAAAAAGCTGCTTTGATTTGAAAAAGTTAAGGTTTTAAAGTTTGGTCAACTTAGTGCTCCTTCATCATCATCATCGTCAAACCCTTATCCGCACCCAGTGACGCACAGGGAACTACATTATCAAATAAAGTGCAGCGTATCTCGATCGTCTATTACGGGAACTTAATGCGATTTAAAGTATTACGCTAAAGATAAGTAATTGTAATTGTGAGACCTAAAAGTAAGATCGTAAGTTTGTGACCTTGAACTATCGTCACTTGCGTCACCATCCTTAGAATATGGCACTTAAAATCAGTTTTCGTCATGTAATTTTTTCCATTTAGATTTCAAAGAAATATATATATTTAAATTATATTTGTTACCTTTATTACCATGTCCATAAGGGTGCTGGTTATATTGATTAGTCTTGAGTAGTGTCGATTTGTTCCTTTTCACATGCCATCCTTATTCAATAAAAGTGATAGGGGGTATAATATAGCGAATAGGGAGCTCAAATTTTTAATCTATGTCATCATGATTTTTTCATACTTTCAAGCAAAAAATCATTTTTAAAAGAGTTTTGTGCTCGCAGTCGCGTGTTCTGATAAAAGTATTGAAATTTGAAAATGCAGATGGAAAAATGGAAGTTAAATGGATGATCAAACATAGGCAGAATAGTGAATGTTACGCAGTGTCTAAAGTGGCCACTTTTTCAACTGATTTATAATAATCTCATTTTGTTTTTATATACTTTGATTATAATACATGTTTTTGTACCTATCATTTTGTATAAATTATGTTAATAAATATTTACATATAACTATTTAGCGACTTTTCTATGTCTACCAGTTTCAAGACGTACCCGTCTTTTCGTCTCAAAACCAATAGACATAGAAAAGTCCGTAAGTACGGGGGTTATACACAAATATTTACTAACACATATTAGAATTTTTGACCACTATGTTTATGCTTTAAATATGAATAGAAATAAATGTTATTTTCAGCTTGGAATCAGGTAGCAGAATGTGACAGTGAGCCCACTACCCCTTCTGATGAAGAGCAGGGTAAGTATTTATACTCTACCTTATAAATAACGGCTCTCAGCATTCATTTTCTGTAAATATAGGGTATTCATTTATTTTCTCTCAAAAATACATGGCATAAAAGTGTGAACGAAGGCCATATTTTTTTTAATGCTTTGGGTGTTCTTAAATTATGTTCTCTTTTTTTTTAATTTACATCTGGTTAGATGTTATCACCCAAGAACAAGCCAAGCATTTCTTTGACGGCAATCATAATATCACCGCCCAAGTCGTCCAGTTATGTGATTTGACGTTAAATCTATTCAAACATTGCTGGTAAAAGCAACAAAAATGGTAACACTTACCATAGGTTAAAAAGAAATCCATAATTTTACTGAACACGCGTATAAAAAAAAAGTTTTAATCTCTCCTCTAAAGTGGTCATTACCCAGTGAAGGATTGGCGTCGTTAATTATATGGATTTTAAAAATTTGATTTTGTTTTGTATTACAAAAACAGCGAGAGTAAAAAATTTTAGCCATTATCTTTATTACCCATATATTAGCAGTAATGGCTAAGGCACCTGCCTCTTACACAATGGTTCCTAGCTCATGAATGTTATTTTCAATTAAATGTTATTTATTTCTCAAGTCTGGGTATTTCTGTGATGTAAATAATTCACAGTTGTATAGCATTTTAATCTGTTGCTGTGTAAAAAAATCAACAAAATTAAACACATTCAATCGTGCAGATTGAGTTATTGTCCCATATGTTGTTAGCACTTTTTCTCGACATTTTGGATCGCATCAACCCTGATGATGGACGTTGAAGTTTTATCCAAATTATCAGCAAGAGTGCAATAGATAGCCTCGAAAAACTCAATCTCCATCAAAACCGGGCCATAAAAATATATAAAATTTATACATGCGTGAATTTAATAAAAAATAAAACGTTTACAGTATACACCATCACCACTCCACCAAACAATCTTTTTTACAAAGATTCTGCCCCGAGTCCGGTACTCCAAGACTTCAAGCCATTCGACCTGGAGTCCTGGTGGGGCAAGAGACTCTTCCACAATATCACCAAGTCCCTGTAAAGCGTACGTGCCCGTCTCCTTCACACCGCTCCTCACGTGATTCCACTCGCTGCATGCTGCCAAACAGACCGCCAACATTCACCGCAGTCCTCGCGCCGAGCTTGGCGGCATGTAGCCTTAGAAAATATGTCACTGATCTAATTTAACGATTAAATAGTCCCCAGGCGTCGAGAACCAGATAGCTGGTCGAGGATCTGAGGATAGTTGCTCAATCTTTGTAATGTTCCCATATAATCTTTAATAATTATTACACGATACAAGTGACAAACCTTTGTGGATATTTTAATGTTTGTTTTGCATTTTTAACACACGTGATAAAGGCAGCTCCTCCGCAGAATTCCGTTGTTTTTTCAAGTTGTATTTAATTAATAAGAAAATCCAAGTTGCACTTAAAACCTATAGTCCTAAGATTGCTCTTCATATGAATAAAATTCGGTTTGAAAACTGTCATAGTAATTCTCTGAAACCTATTCATACACCTACCTGGTTCTCAAAGTACTGGGACATAATGATTTAGATTTATCCATATTCTGGAACATACTTTGGATGAATGTCGCCGATCTCGAATACGCTAATACATCGGAACCTCTTTTTACATAGTTTTGAAATAACACAGTACGAAAATGGAATTAAAAAAATATTTTAATATTAATTTACCAATGCGTAATACTTATAATAATTATACAAAATATTTGTTTTTAGAGTTCTCTACATTACTCTTTTACTTACTAGACACAGAGAGGTATGCATGAGGTATTCAGGGAAGGATGGTAGTGAATAATCTGTTTTCACAATTTTTAAAAGTCTTTTGTGGTCGCGTTATATTTTTTATTAAAATTAAGGTGTAATAAATAGTAAATTTTCTTTTTTTATATCCCTAAATGATTTTCATACAAAGAAACCTATTCACCTTTTTTTCTTTATATAGCATACTTTTTTTTTTACACGGTACTGCATGGAACGTATACCTTGCGTAAAAAGAGGTTCCGGTGTACGTGCATTTAGCTTGCGGTTTTATATTTACACAAAACAATTTTGTTTTTCACTTTAAAGCAAAATTTTAATTATACTAAGCTAAGTGAATTGTAGGAGATGTCTTTCACCCACATGGCTTTTGAAGGCCAGCTATCACCGGCTGATAGAAATGGAACTATCATTGAAATCACGAAGTTCACTTTTGAACATGCTTACGTTTGTTCCAGAATAGATTTCTGAAATCTGCCAATGTTTAATAAATTAGAACATTAGTTTTTTTTAGGATGAATTTTTTTGTGCAAGTGCCTCTATGTCGGTTCAAAGGTTTAAAATAATCACTGCGCAATGTTTGTCAAAAATGAGATTCTTACTTTTCAGAATTCTTATTTTATAATATCATGTAAAAAAAAAAAAGATTTCATCAATAAGTAATTTTAAATCTCTGAATGAAAACATTTATTCTTATGGAAAACTTTAAAAATAAATTGTCTCAAAGTTTTACGGTACTGAATGGTATTACCTTTAAACCGACAAAATCATCATAACTTTCTTCTAATACAAGAATTTGTATTTATTGTATACACATTTAGAAAATCAAATTAATTCTTAACCCTTTATAGGACACCTAGAACAAAGTGGTACATATATATACCACCAGAAAATAAGAAATAAGTCTTATGTCACAAAAGCATCGTAATAGTGTACGCTGGAAGATCAGTCTTCCACTCGGCTTTTTCAAATGCAATAAGTTTATCGTCTTAAAAATTAACATATTTTATTAGGTTTACAAGACATAAATCAACACAAAATATGTGTCCTATTAAGGATTAAAAATCGCTTTATTGTATTTTTTATTTTTAATTATTTGATGAGATTTGTTTGTATGGATCTTTTTTTCCATTCACATTGTTTACTCTGACAATAGTTTTCATTTTTACTAATGAATCATGTTTTTGTTTATTTGTTATGTTTCATGAAAATATTGTGGTTTTACTAATAGATGTGGATTTTTTAGTTCACAAAAAATGTTAGGAATCGAGTAGACTTCACGCGAGGACAATACAAAAGACTGGACAATACTGCCCTGTCCTGTCCTTTCTCCGTGAGCAGCCTCGACTGCGCTGGACAGGACAGTTTGACCGTAGTAACGCTCCAAAAATGAATACATGACATCGTGCGCGGTCTATCTCTAGGACAATGTCTTGGTTCATTGTCTTGTCCTCGTATAAATTACACCATCATAGCTACGTTGAATATTCACGTAATTTTATACTGTTGTTGCTTACTGTACTGTTTGAAATATGTCCCACACAGCTATATATTGTAGCAGAAATAACAGTAATCTCCCATTGATCACTGATAGCAGTTTTGCCTATTTCTGGCTTTTGTATAATACTAATTATACATGTCATTACTATCTCATATGCTCCAATTTTGTTTCCATAATTTGTATTACGTTATTTTCTAACTAAATGTGTGCCTAACAAAGTGTCTTGAAGTTTCTGTAATATTGTAAATATCTTCTAGTATTTAATCAATATTGATGGTAAAAAAGCTAAGTGATTGATACGCCATCATAGCTGAAACTGAGTTTTGTACAATACAACTTTTCCTAGAATTTTAAGCTGTTGCATGAGCTGGCGCCCATATCCATGATATCCATCGGATGTAAATTTTAGCATTTACTTATAAAAAAAACTCTTTCACAGTAAATAAAGGACATCGGGCTTAAGAAAGAGACTGCCGGCCATAATCAGCTAACTTCGGCTTTGTAGAGCGTCGTCTTTGTCATTTATACACGTGCATCATTGTGTCTATCTACATACCGGACTCGTGCGACAGAGACGATGCTCTACAAAGTCAAAGTTACCCGATTATCTGCGGCAGCCTCTGTCGCTGGTTACTGTATAACGTTCATAAAATCAATGTTAATATCACAAAATTGGATTTACAAAATGTTTACATTAAAACAATTTTGGTATTTATATTTATAGCTCTTTTTTACATAACACCTACCTTACCTACATTGTTTTAATTTAAAAAATCTTTTCATTTAAAAAAGCTACTCAATTCACTTTCTTGAGTATCATTAAATTAGTATTTAAACCATCAATATTTTTTATTGTTGGACGCAAAAACATTTTTATAATTGTTAAATAATGCATAAATGGTCATGGAATTCAAATAATTTTAAATGCCCTAAAAAATGTGTTTGATAAATATTACCTACGTTTTGAGCATGAATAATACTGGACCTAACCCTCCTCGATAGATAGGTATCTCAACACTCATAGAAAAATCTTTCAGAAATGAATTTTCAGAGAACCAGTAGATGAAAATGTGAATTTTTAATCATAGACGCCTATAGTTCTACATTCCTTTCTTAACCTCTAAAAGAGTTGAGTTTTTGAAAGAAAAAAGTGTTCCAAGTAGTTTTGTTAAAATTTAAAGAAATCTTTATTTTTCTTGGAAATTTTTACACTGATCATCCCAAGATGGCATAGATATGTCCTTTTTATGAATATAAATTCAATGGAAGATTTTTGAGAAGCGGCGCCGCACAATGTGCGTTCGTACTTCTTCGTGCATCTATTTCAAACATACATGGTACAGCCATACTCGCAACAGGTTAAACACCTCTGTTGAGATCTGTCTCTCGTATGTTGGTAAGTTGGTCCAAACCAATAAGGGTTTAAAAAATGCCATATTTAATTAATAATGTCAAATGCATTCTTAATCTCTTGAAGGAGGTTACTGTTTTAATTTCCTATCAATGAAGCGAGGTTACTGTTTTAATTTCCTATCAATGTATGCTTATTAGTTCAAAGCCGTGTTATATTAGTGATTATTATACAATATTAGACTGATTAGCTAATAAATATGCATCTGTGCAATTGTTATGTAGAAGTATTCAGGGTACAAGTCAAGATTGTTATTTATTAATTCAGTTTTACTGTATTGTTTGGAGCGTTATCTTCTTCCAATATAACAAGTCACTATGGACACCAAATAAAAAATCTCTTGAGTAAATTACATTTTTGACTTGTTCTCTTAATATCTCGCAAACCAAATAGTTTATATGCAATCGTATTGTCTTACAATCAAAATGAACTCAATAACTTCAGAAGAGCATGTTTTATTATAAATAATCCGATCAATTTTATTTTTTTATTACTGTCAAAATTTTCTATAATTTTTTCAATTTTTAGACCATATTCAACTAGTTGTTCAACTCAATACTAGAAAATAGTTCTGGTAAAGCGGAGTGTGAAATTCAGACCTGCACGTCAAAAATAACTACCGCTCGACCACAAACCAGTTTATTGGCTAAATTGATATCAAAATCTTCAATATTGGCACTGCAATTGCATTTTTGTAGCATGGAAGATAAGGTGATCAGTATTACGCTTCATGTGCAGTCCAGGAACAGTATTCCAGTGTAGATACACCTTTAAAACCAATATTTCACATTCGCGCTGCCAGGAATCGAACCTAGGACCTCAAAAATGGTAGGCAAACGCGTCAACCATCATATGAGGTGAACCTATCTCCACTCAATTTATTTTTCAAGATTTTTATCTAGAAATCTAATCAAAAATGCCCATTCATGGTTCTGGTTCTATTTCGCTCACAGACGTTTATTTTGCACGCTCCTGGATACAACAATATATTATAAAACCTTTATCAAATTATATTTTTTTTACGGATTTGGTTTAAATATATTTGATTAATTAGATAAGCTTCCAATATTGCCTTAATTTTTTTTATTCCGTATGCATTTACTATCAAAATTTAAAATAATAAAATAAAAACAATATACCAATTGATTTTTTAAATTTTTTATTAATTAATTTGATAGTTAATTTTATAATTTTGTGCATGTTTTTTTTTTTAGAAATGAATTCTTTATGTGCAATAAAAGATAACCCATATAATTGACTGCCCAATGTTGGTACATACTGTATCTTATGAAACAACATATTGATCAGAAAAATAAAATTATTTATTTATCTGATTTGGAATTTTCTAGAAAACTTATTGGTTTCATATTTTGTAAGATTTGAGAATTTTTTATAAATATACACTTTAAGTTAGTGTACTGTTATTATTTAGCTTTAGAAAAACATTTAGTTACCCAAGTAGTGATATTATGCTTAATAGAACTTTAGTCAATAATATATATATATAGCACAGATATATAGTTCCATAGTTTTAAATAGTTAAATATTTTTCTTCTTTATATAATGTAGTTGATACTTTTGTGCTTCCTTGTACTTAGATTAGTTTTTGGTTATAAATCTAACATAAATTATGTACATACATGTTTTTATGTATAAAAATGTGCTCTTAAAATTTAGTGAATCAAATAATATTTTCAGTCTCCTCGAATCAATGAAAAAATAGTATGTATAATGATTTTAATCTTTGATGATTTATTTCAATCATATTTATAAAAGTCGCAATATTTTCTATTTTTGCAATAACATTAAATTACAAGAGTTGACCGATATTTTCCACCACTGTATTTATTTACACACCTATTTCAAAGTGGATGAGAATTTTTTTTCTGCCTTATTTTTCAACATAGTCCCTGAACTTGTATGCACTTCTTCCAGCAATGCTCCAACATTTCTATGCCTTCCTGGTAGAACATTTGTCCGATGCCTGCCGGCCACTTATCCGCGCAGCACGTGACATCTTATTCATCAAAAAAAATATTTCAACGCAAACGTTTCTTGAGTTTTGGGAACACAGTAAAACTCCAATTATCCGGATAAATGAATGCCAGACGTTATCCGGATATGCAGAAATCCGGATAATTGGATTGACCATTGAATTAAGGCAATGTTTTGAAAGAAAATTTACTCTAAAATCACTTTTTGAAAAATGTGTTTTGTCTCTCTTTTGTCAAGAATTTCTTCATTCAAATGACGGAGATATATGCTATTTTGTACGGTGAAAAATATTCTATTATAATCTTAAATACATAAAAAATTACTAAAATGTTGCATTCAAATAAGGCGACAGTATGTTTTACATTGATATTAAATAAAAATAAATAAATTATCACAATTAATTTAAAGGATTCTATTTGATTGTATAATATGTAAATTATGTAATCACTTACTTACCGTGTTTGATGCATATTTGAAAACTCAATAAGATGTGTTTTCTGTTATTTTCTATTTGTTTCCAATCTCTGTTAGTGTATTTTTATTCAATTTCAATGTATCTGGAGTTATTTTTTAAGCTATGTAAAACATTGCATGCGTTTAACGTTGGCAGATTCAGATTATACTGTTAGTGTGTTTGAATAATCGGTGACAGCAAATACTATATCGCCAGAGAAAGGGCACAGTTACCAATTGTAAGAATAATAATTGAATAAGACGTGCCGATTATTTAACCGATGATATTGTCTTTAGGAACGGTGAAAGGTTTTAATGTAAGGTGTGAGCATTCTACAATAGATTAAGTTAGATTTAATAGGGTTTGCCTGTAGATGGAATGAATCAGTAGATACTTCTTTGAAAGCGGTGAGTGCAATAAATATAAGTCATAATGAAATCACAATAATTATAGGCGACTTATGTACATGGTGTTCGGAAGTTAAAGGAAATTGAAAGTATCAATAATATGTTTGCTTCATTTCAATATATGTTTTGTTTTACTTTATCATGATTTGTTAGTTTCCTTTGACAGTCGAAAAAAAAATCATTTCAAATATATATTATGTCCTCTATGTTTAAAAAATAATTATGTCAAAGATAACCGATTGCAAATATTATTTCTGTTGAAGTGAAGTGGCTATATTTGTAGAATTTGAAGAAAGTAACAAACTAAAATCTAGATACAGTTTACATACATCAAAATCATTATTATCATTCCCTTTCCGCACCTAATGGTGCATAGGGCACTGCATTGATACACCAATCAATCGCAGCTTATCTTGATCCTTTTTTTGTTACATGAAGATAAGATGATCAGTCCTACGCTTCAGGTACCAGTCCAGGGACTATGAAATATTCCGGTGTGAAAACACCCTTTAAAATAAATATTTCATATCAACCATGTCGGGAATCGAACCCGAGACCTCTTGCTCGGTGGGCAAACACCACGAGGCCGACAAATGTTAAATACATAGTAACGAAAATTCCTGTTTCAAACGAAAAAGAAAAATATTGTTTTGAAAATGTCAAATGACGTCTTGTGCTTCTCGAATCTAAAATAAAATATTTGTACTGTCCAATCAAATTTTAATGTTTTTTTTTATTCAAGTATTAGTGCTGTATAAATATTTAATGTCTTGAACCATATTGTATACATTTTCAGGAATTAAAATATGTTATTTACATAAATCAAAGTGCTACTTCTTTATATAAGTTTAATCGTGTATACATTTTATTTGTTATGTCTTGAACCATATTGTATACATTTTCAGGAATTAAAATATGTTATTTACATAAATCAAAGTGCTACTTCTTTATATAAGTTTAATCATGTATACATTTTATTTGTTGTTTAACAAAACCCAATGTACTTACTCATTTATGTTTTATTTACACTTATATAGTAAATTCAGCTCTTGCATTATTTTTCTTGTTATTCTTTCAACATGCCTCTTATAATTTAAATAACATTTGATAACCATGTATATAAATTGCATTATGGCTTTTTTATAAACCATTTGGAATGTGTTAAATCGCATACAAAAGTTATTTTCCGCCTATATATGTTTATATATTGTATTTTTATAACATTTACAGCCTGTGGAAATGAAATATTGTTTTGTATTAGCTGTTATAATTTTATTGTAGTTACCTAATGGGTGTTTTTTACAATCGCCTTTAAATTTTGACACAATTTATATTGTACAGTGTTATATTATTATTGTTGAAATCGTTCCTTCACTCTCATTGTTATTTTTGTAGTCGTCATTTATCATATTGTTAGTTGCACATTCTGTTAACTCACTCACCATCAAAGTTGTTATTAGTGTTTTAATTATTAAAAAAAACTTTTTTTAAAAACAGACTTCTTTATTTTTTTGTTAAAAAAAACTTACTCGGTTTAAAAAATGTGCGGAGTGGTAAGTTGCGATGCTGATAAATCTTTTAATTATTGTAATGTTTTCGTAACACATTAATTCATATTTTATTACATAGCTACATAATATAATAAAAACACCTTTTTACAATAGTTTTTATTAGTTTGTGTTGTAAGTAAAAATCGCACTCTAAAACATGATAAAAAATTAATAAAAAATATTTTTAAATTAGGTATTATTATTTGTAGAGTAATTGTCATCAAAATTCCGACTATCCGGATGTTGTGAGATATATATTTCACTTCCTTAAGTGCTATGAATCTCCATACCTAAAAGACAATAAAAATCATAATATACAAAATTCAATATAAATCGACAAACTTAACAATCAATTAGAATATATTTAATAAGTTATTTAAAAGCAATAACTTAATATTATAATGGGGTAACAATAACTTGATATTACAACTAGGTAACTTTAAAGTCAGCATTTTGCAGTTACCCATTAAAAACACATTTGTATCTTTCTCCATGAATGCTGCAAATAGACAAGTTGTGATTCATTCTAATCATATGATGTTTTGAATGCACTACACGTCTCCTCTATTAGTAGCATTCATGGAGGAGGAAAAGAATGCGTTTTTAGTGGGTAACTCACAAATGCTGATTTTGAGGTAACCTAGTTGTAGTAATTACCCCGCGATATGTATTCATAGAAGAATATTGTTTCAAAGTATGATAATTACATAAAGGTGTCGATATATTAAAAAAACAAGTGAAAAAAACACAAATGACTTACTAGTTTGCTGAGAATTCATTCTCCTAGTAGTGTAAACATCTAAAGCTTTTATTTCCTCCACCGCTCCCTTGAGAATGCTCTCAGCATCCTCTGTACAACTAATGAGGGCAGAATCCGCCATTAAACCAAGATGCACCTTACCCCCACAGGTCAATAAGGTAACTCCCATGCCTGTAATCATATCATAAACACATCTAAGTTAAGTTTAGTATTACAGTCTTAGGCCAGCTGCAACTCTCTCAACTTAGATTTCAGCTAAGGTTTTACACTACATATAGTTTAAAGAGGGTAACCCTGTATGTAAAATTCAGTTTCTTAACTGAGGTTTTCATTTCCACGAGAAGTACAACTATTTCTGACCTCGCTTTTAATCCACAAAGTTAGTATACACACTACACTCTTTTAGTTTACCCAACATTACTGTCCATGGACCTACAACGACCACCAGACTTCTAACACATGTTCCAGTGTCGGTACGATAGCAAAAACTATGCTCTTTATAGGCAGAGCGGTAAACATAACACATACAGTGTAAAGTTATCATTTGACCAAAGAAGCTCAAAAAAAGGTGTCCCGATCCACAGTGAGTTTTTCTGCTTCCATTTCCCCTTCATAAAAAATGGTGATATCTATCTTTATTTATTTACCTGTTGTGCCTCTGTTTGGCACAAAAAATGCCATATTTCTGACATTTCCACCGCATATCTTCAGGTCAGTTGGTCCAGGTAGGTTACTCACAACCAGTGTTGCTTGTTCACTGTATAACACGGGCCGGAGTATAGACTCTGGTAACACGTGACTTGCAACACTCATTATCCAATAATTAACCTGCAGAAATTAATTAGATAATTAAATTTTTTCTTGATGTTTTTTTCAAGATATTTAGTTCAAGATATTTAGTTCAATTTGATTTAAAGGTGAAGACGGTTTTTTAATCAAAAATCATTTTATAACTTTTTTTTATACATCACAACTGAAATATTTTTTTGATTAATTTATACGAACGGAAAACAATATTAGATAATTAACCATTAAATTATTTAATAGTGGTCACGTATCGACATAATACATTTAGTCAAGAAAACTGTCTGTTCTATCCAATTTTTTGCTCCTACATATTTAGTAAAATTTAGTTCCAGAGAAATCTGCTATTATTATTTATATTGCATATTTTATGGTTTTTATAAACTAGCTTCTAAAATGCAGGACCGATTAGACAATAATGAAGGTAAGACTGTGTTCATGTCAAAATACACAGCAATCACTGCAGTACTTTATGATATTTTAAGTGTGAACAAGATTATAAAAGAAACCAATATAACTTGTATTGTAGAACCTATAAATGTGTAGTATCTATTTCTAAAACTGGTAAAAAAATGGGAAAATTCAAGTATGTAATTTAGAGGACTATGTTTCTTACAAAATTATTATAAATGCACTAATATATTTTATGTATATAGCAGGGGGTTTGAACCGTCAGTAGGGTCGCAGTGAGTCACATCTTGCTGGAGGGTGTGATTCTATAAAATGTTGCGAATACCCAGTTGCATTCCACCGGCAAAACTATTGACTACTCCAACTCTTTAGCGTCCACATCTAAAACCCTGGGCAATGTGATCACAACAGATGAGAGGATAACAGGCGAGTTTCTGGCACCTCCAAACCAGAACCAACCAGCTAAGGGAAGGTAACCCTGATAGAAAAATTAAGCAGAGAAGGCAACAGGAAATCACTTTGGTCATATTTTTCCAAGAATCACTCCACCGAGTACGTCAATAAGCAGTCGTCCTGGCTGCGGAGTATAAAAGTAGCGTGGGACATAACTGCTTTTGATGCAGTGATCGCCAACATCGGGGGGACCCGAAAAGACATCAAAGGAAGTTATAGCAGTTAGTGACTAAAATTTTCATATTATTTCTAAAGTAATAAGCATAATGTTAGTCTTACACAATAATCGGCACTGGATCTCAGTTGGCTCGTTTGCTTTCGCACTTCTACCAGCCTTTTAAGAAGAGAGTATGTTTTATTGTCTCCCGAATTTCCCTGTGTTATGGGAATTGTTAACATGGCAACTGAAAATCTGTTCTCCAGTTCCAGTTTAGAATGTCTAATCTCGGCTTTGAGAGTCAAGTCAGATTTCTCCACCCTAACCGGTACCACTGCTGTCATGTATTCGGGGATCGTCGGTTTTCCTAGTAAACAGCACTACAAAGATACAGAAAAATAAATCAGAGAGACACTTAATATAATATTACAAAGATATCCTTTATATAATGAGGAAGTTCAGTGGTTTTTTCATATTTTTTTATTTGTTAATATACTATTTAACTAAGTCAAAAAATTTTTTTTCAATTTTTATATATCGTATTATCAGCGCTACGATTTTTTTAAGTTTTGAATTTCTGAAATAACTCCGCGTGTAACGTCAGAGGTTCATTTCCGCTTATTCTCATTCAGTTCTTCCTATTGGTCCAGAAGCGACAAGCAGACCGGAAATCTTCCATAGCTCTCAGATCATAGGCTGATTCACATGAACCAGTGACGTCATTCAAAGTAGTGCGTTTTTATCAAAATATTTTTTATTATTTTTTCCGTAAATTTTCAAGAAACTTTGCAGTACAATTTAATGCTCTAATTTTTACCCCGGGCAAGAAAACATTTTTTGTATCCAATTTCCCGTAGGGCTGAAGTTCCTCATTGGTACACATATTACACTGTGCCAAACTGCCATAACTAAAAAGTTCTTTAAAACCGCATGCAAGTGCTCTAAGATGATATTTACTAAGTGTTAAAGTTAACAAAGATATTTTTAAATAAATTATTTTTACCTATTGAATATATATATTACAGTATAATTATAAAGGGTACATTGTTTTATGTTAATTTGCGGTCAAAACTTGCTAATGTCAAAATCTTCAGTAATTTTCAGTGTGACGCATTTGGAGTTGTGAGACTTTGAGTTAAAGAAAATTGTTTTCAGGCGTTGCCTAGTATATGAAATAATTCACTCAGATGAATCTCTTCACAACAATAAAGGTTTCGGCTCTTTAACTTCACTAAAATCAACAAATGGAAGAATTGAAGAAATATGGATGTTTAAACATAGGCAAAATGGTGAATGTTACACAGTGTGTAAAGTGGCCACTTAAACCAGCCAATGACAGGTCATAAGCCCTGTAAATGCCTAGACTTCCATATTCCCTTATTTAAGGTATTCTCCATCCCTGTTGTAATTTGTTAATCTTAATGACTCCCGAGGGGGTGAAATCCAGTCTTTTTTCTACGAACATTTGGACAAACTCAAATATTTTAAATAAGTACTTGTATAAAAATGTAATGTATGAGCTATGCTGGAATCCACAATGAATTTACTTTGAATAATTTCTCTGTTTACTCAACAATATTTTGAGTTTGGCCTAATTTTTGTTGAAAAGGACGGGATTTCATACCCTATTGAGACTAGCATAACACAGCAAGATGGAGAACATTTAAGAGAGAGGAATATGGTAGCTATGTATAAAAATGAAAAATGTTTTCAGGCGTTGCCTAGTATACACGTGAAATAATTCAGTCATATAAAATCACACTCACCCTCGTCAAAAACTTTTCAGATCTTTAACATCACAAAAATCAACAAATGGAAGAATTGAATAAATATAGATGTTAAAACATACACAAAATGATGAATGTTACAGTGTGTAAAGTGGCCGCTTAAATCAGCCCATGGCAGCCTTGTAAATGTCTAGACTTCCATATTCCTTTCTCTAATATTATGTTCTCCGTAACTATTGTAATATGCTCTCTGTTTACATTATTTGGGGATATTGGCAGTTTTTTGTATTGTCCATAGAAATCAAAAAGGTAATATACTAAGTATTACACATCTTCACCCTAAAGATGGCTCATAAATAGACGAGATTCACTTATAAAACACATCTTTACCAAACATATATAATATGCACAGTTTATTGTAGGGTTTGTATAAATAAAAAAAGACCTACCTGCGTAAAATAATTGTGGTAGCTTGCCGACAATGCTGTCAAAAAGACATCAGAAAATGTGACTCCCGGTATTCTTGACTTCATTCTTTTAATTTTTAACAGTAAACTTTCTTCTGTCAATCCATCGGACACCCACGCGCACACCTTCTTGCCAGTCAATAGGGGACCATGAAGAATATTGCTGTCGGGAGGTCTCAATACCTGACTCATGAGAGAAGCTGGAGCCAGGATTATTATCATAACTATCCTCGCTATATTAAAAACGAAATCTATTATATCTTGTAATTTAAAACCGCCTCGCATTTTTCTCAGATTTAATAAGCAAATGATGTACTTTATTGTATTTTTGAATCGTCTCCTTTCGTGTATTTTGATTTTCTCATCCGCAATTGTTTTAAGGAGTAGCTTCATGAGTACGACTCCATCGCCCAGACTGTGATGAATCCTAAATAAAAGTGGATAAACTTCAACATTAGAGTTATCATCGGAACTTTTTTCCATTGGTCTTTCACTGATTAATACCTCCCATGATGCGGTGTTATCAAATGGTAAATCAGAATTGGCATTTTTAGACACATATTTGTGTAAATTTTCATTATTCATCGGTAAATCCAGAGGCATGTCCATCGAACGAACGTAATCATCAATATTGAGGTCGTCATGTTTTTCCCAGAAATAATATCCTTTCTCAAAAGATCTTTTGTAAAACATTTTAGGATGAGCACATTTTCCTGTGAAAAAATTCTGAGCAATTTTTTCTTTCAACTTTTTTAATAGAATTCCGTTGGTTCTCTGATTAATTTTGCAACCAACTTCCACAGTGGTGATTACATTAATTATACTTTTCGCATTATCTTCTTCCAACGCCCAAATGGTATCTGTTCCATCCAACAATTTTATGAAATTGTTTCCATGTTTTTTCTTAAGAATAAAGTTAATAACTAATCTGTTAATGTAACATAAAATCAATGTCAAAATAATGACCGGTAAAAGTAAACTGAATATCAAAAATGAGGCGAAAATAAATGCAGTTTTCGGATTTACAAACTGAGGCCACCAAAGAGTAAACTTATTTTTTCCTTTGACATCCTAAAAATTTTCAAATGTTGATAATATATTTGCACATTTCTGGGATAAAACATATATTTTATTATTCTTTGTTCACAACTTACCCTGTTAGAAAAATACTTATTGATCATAATAATCAAGAGTATTGGTATAGCTATGACGCATTGCTCAAGATTAGAAAGGGAGTTAAATATTGGTAATCCGCTGAATTTCTCCGCCCTGTGTGTTCCGACCAATGAATCGTTAAACGAATTAAATACGCTCTTCAGAAATGGCTGTGTCCAGTTAGAATCTATTTCTAGTAAGTCTGAACTCCACAACCATCCATGTGTCCAATCCATCTCACTAAATCTAGTCCAAAAACTTAAAAGAAAATCAAATTGCCATGTTTCAATATTGTGTATAATTTTTTTTATGTTTTAAAAGTCTAGCATCAACAGATGTCTTCATTATATCAACAAGTTTATATAAGTAATGTTTTTGTGCTTGTGGTGTTTAACACAGTTTAGATAAAAGTTACAAACAAATTTTATAACACTTTCATAATAATATGGATGGAACTCCTTTTTACCACTTTCTAATTAAAATTAATGACACAAAATCACAAACATTTTTATGTAAAAATGTGCTTGGAATACCAATTTAACAATAAATATTACATGTAACAATACAGTTATTTTTTCTGTCTTCATTAGAAATTGTAATTTTAAAAACAGACCTGATTCCATTAGAAATATAGAAAACTCAGTCTTGATAATGAGACAGTGTAAGCACAACACCAAACTATCCAACTAGCAATTTAAAATAAAATGTATCTTAGGAAAGTTTGCAGACACGTACCTTAGGAAAGTTTGCAGACACGTACCTTAGGAAAGTTTGCAGACACGTATGCTTTCTTGTAAACTGCAGGCAATACTGATATTAGGAATAGCTTATGTTTCCCAAGAAGCCTTTCACAAAAACTAATCTACTTAAATTACCCTCACTGTCACCCTGTGACATTTCTTGCTGAATATTTTAAACGTCGAAGTTTATGTTCGTATTTTCTTGGCTTCAATTTTGAATTACGTAGGCATGAAATTCACTCCAGAGGTAGCACTAATGAGATAAGACTCGTTAAGCTGCAAAGCACAAAAAACACTTGTCTTTGTGAAAATAAACTATGTTTTGGTTGTACTTAGTTTGATTAAATGTTTGAAATCATCAATATCGTCCTCGAATCAAGGCTAAAATATTGCAAAAAGCACTGCTTACTAAAGCTGTACTAACAGCATATATCAATAATTGTATACATGAAAGAAAAACAATCAACCTAACACCTTAACTGCCAGTCCAACGAAAGAATAACATATTTATTTTATTTTATTGAATAAATACTCATATTTCAAGTTGTGTTTTGATTTTATGTTTTTTTTTTTTTATGGTGCTGCTCCTCGGTGAAGTTTGGCTATCACTACTTTTGGCTACCAGTGTACTGGGTGACTAATTTTAGTGACAGTTATTTATAAATAAAGTAAATATGTTTTATGAAACAATTTATTTGATAAAGTAACATTGCATTTAATTAAATTTCTAAATGAAAAGGGTCAAAAAGTAACTAAAAGGAAGCACATTTTTCAAAAACTTTTTATAATATTAGGTACACATGTAATATTAAAAAAACTTTGCCTAAATATATTCAAATTTGTAAAATTGTGCGTTTAATATAAGTAATAAAATATAGAAGTGCATTCGTAGTAGAAATCTCAAATTGGTTTTGTAATAAAGAAACAACTACATAATATACACGTGTCTCAAGGCCTGACATTAAAAATGAGTTTTTGGAAAAAAATATTAGGATTTTTTTAAAAGTTTACCATGAGGAATATTCCTCTGAAGTTTTGCAGTCTCGCCCTGAAACATGTGTACAGAAATAATTCGCTGTAATATTATCTTTTAGGTTGTTTTAAATTTAAGCGGTGATTTAAAAGAAGCATAATTGAATGTTGGAAGCACAAATGTTAAGTTACAACTTTAATCAAATCGTTTTATTAATAAATCACTTGAGCTGTATTTTTATAACAATAATTTGTGGTTTTATGTAATAATCTAATTGAGTTATGTTTTTCTATACAGGATTGGTTCATTGAAAAATGAAAGTACCAACCTATATAAATGATTAAATGATAAAAAAAATGTGAACACTTGTTTTGAAATATTTTGTTTTCATTCTTTCAAAGGATAACATTTATATACAAGTTAAGAATTTTAAATAGCTTATCAATTAATACTCTTCTGTTATAAAAATAATTATGACTAATTAGGGCTTAAATTTAAGGGCTGGAAAAACTCTTAAAATTGTGTAGCCATTGTACTATAGTAATTTATTTCCTTTTTGCAAATTAATTACATATTATACTATGATTATTAACCTGAAAAAATTCCTAAGCAATAACCACAAAATTACTTGGCGCGTTTATTGCTCAGTAACTTCTTCAAACCAACCAAAATAACAATAAATAAATAAAACATTTATGGTCAATCAAATAAATAAAAAACCATATGTAAAAAAATGTAATGACAAAGAGGATGTGTGGATATATAGAATTAAGAATAGTCCAGAAACCGCATACGCACATCAAACAGAAGGTGACTAAACTACTCTTAAAGGAGTAGTTTTACATTTTGACACATTAGTTTTTTTGTAGACGTCGCTCAGTACGCAACTCCTGATTTGAATTCAACGTGTTGTGTCGTTTTAAAGTGTAGACATACTTCTAGGATCTTAAAGAAACAGGATGGGATCACATTTCATGTGCAAGTAGCAAATGCATTACATAAAAATTGAATTATTTTTCCATCTGTCAGATTATCAAAAAAAACAAAATTGACATTTTGTTTGTGTTGCCAGGGTAGTCAAATTTTTTACGCTACTTTGCTCATTCAATGAGAGAACTAATGAAAATTGGACCTCTCGGATTAAACAACGTTGTGGTGGACATTTGACTGACATCATCTTAAAAATATCAAATATTATTTAACATAACATAAAAATATCCGTTTTATGTTAAATTAAAATTTGTTTTGTTTTTTGAGTTCAAAGTTCATTAATTAAATAACTCTTATTAACTGACCCTTTACTTATCTACTCTGTTGTGTCAATCAATGTTTCCGCATGTACAATAAAATTTTAGAGAATTTTTTATTTTTTTATTTAAATATCTTTCATTTGTGGTATGATTATATTTTTCGCGATCTGGCAACATCACGCGGCGACTTCACGCATGCGCGCAGTGAAAGCGGGGCAAAGTGGGGGGTTTTTTGGACACAGTCCGATATATTTGAATATGGTTCTACGCTCCTTCTGGACTATTCTTAATTCTATGTGTGGATATGATATAAGACACTAAAGAGTTTGAAGGGAAACTGGTGGAATTAAGAATACAGGGTGGATAGAGACGCTTCGAACATTTCTTGAAGACAAACAATAAACGGCCATTTTTCACATTTCACAGAAAATTATTCCATAATCTCATAGCCTGAACAGTGAACGAATTGGGGAAAAACCAAGTAGGTTGACATGGAATGCAAAAAGCTCTCGTGTAGATAAATAAATAAAAACAATAAAGAATAATTTAATAGAATAAAACGTTATTTTTCCAATTCGTCGTGATTGTAGAACAACGACGCACATGATTCTCTTCAAGTTTACATGAGAGTGATTTTAATTTTTTTTGTCGCTTTATCTCACAACTTGATTATTACTAAAGTACATACTTTGATGCTTGGGTTAGTTTTTTCAAACCTGGAATATACAGCCTTTATAAAACCTTTTTAACACCAAATATAAAAGAAAGTTAATGATGCATCTTTCTCATATCTGTCATTGTTCTACGATCACAATGAATTTTTATCAAAAATTGTTTATATGCTAAATTGTTTTACAATTTTTTTCTTAACAAATCATTAGTAGTTTGGAAACAGTGAAATAAATCGTTGGAGAATTAAGCTCATAATTTAGCCAATTGACTTAACGAGTGACATATTCATTTTGATTGTTATCGTTTTAGATATCCATAGTTTTGTAATACTTGAAATACCATAATGAAATATAGTTTTGTACAGAATTTGTATTCCTTGCATCACATTTTATATAATATAAGACTCTAACTTTCTTCTCTTGTATTAAACTCATCCATGCTTAGAAATCACACTATGGTTAATACCATTTTTTCCTTCATTTAAAATTAATGTAAATAATACCCATCTTCACACAAGCCTGTATGTACTCAATACTAGTGAAATAGTGAACTGGTCAGTCATCTTTCAACCAAAGACAACATTTTTTTGTTTGTTGATGAAATGATGTTTTGAATTTATTGATAATTAAAAACTGAAGCTATTAGCTATCTTTTTTTTATCTGTAGAGGCACATATGCAGATTGGCGTTCATGTAACCAATACCTATCAAAAGATATATATTTTTGAATCTTATTTTACGGTATAATAAAATATAAACAATTATCTATGTTTACTATTCAAATCTAGTCTTTTCTATATAGATCCTACATAATACAATATTTCATTTTAGTTTAATTTAATAATGATATATTATTTTTCGTATTCCATACAAATTGTTTAAATAATATCATAATTATTCTATTGGAAACATAATAACTGTTTTAAATTCATTTGTTTATTTAAATTTCCCTAAAGCATCATGTTATTTTTCTAAAATATAATTAGTTATAGTTTTTAAAGGGGTTTTTATTTTAAGTATTTTTTCTACTGTGAATTTCTGACAATTCAAATCCAACACAAAATTTCATTTCTTTTTTGGTCCATCAACTATACTCAACAATGTTATTTGACACACTATATTGATATATGCATATCTTTTTTATTAGTATAGTTGGCACATTTCAATTTCGTACACTTTACCAAATTCATACATGTAATAATTATTTGTCAACGATACGTAATAGACTGAACGCTTCGAATTTATAACAAAAATAATCTTATATTAAAAAAAAGGTTGACGATTACTTATATACGAGTAGATACCTACAACTATTAGCACAATTATTAGCTTGAGGCAGTGAGCCCAATCTCTTAATATTTTACAAAGGTTGATTGATATGGTCCTATTTCAATGTGGATGAGATAAAATTTTTGCATCTTAATTTCCCCATCGCATCCCCCTGGACTTGTATGCACTTCTTCCAGCGATACTCTAACATTTTTAAAGCTTCCCCGTAGAACGTTTGTCTGACTTCTGCCAACCACTTATCTACGCAGTACATGACCTCATTCCCATCCACTTTTATTTCCAAGTAAATGTTTCTCGAGTTTTGGAAAAAGCCACTACTGGCTGCTTAATCAGTGGGGGCTAAATCAGGTGAATATAGAGGGGTGTTCAACCAATTCAAACCCAGCTTCGTGAATAGAGTCATTGGCACTAACGTCTTGTGTTCTTGTGTTGTGTGGGGAGGAGCATATCAATCAATTGTTGAAGCAATCCACCACCGCATAACTCAGATTTGACCACTTTAAAGGAAAGAGATTAAAACATTTAGTGGGTGAGTGGGTGTTTACTTGATTTACATAACATTATGTTTAAAAAAAAACAAATTTACTACACACATAAAAATAAATGTTTTGATCTCTCTTCTCTAAAAGTGGTCAAATTTGAGTAAAACGGTGATGGATTGCCGTCGACAAAATCCTACTTCAGAGAGTTTGCCCAAAGATTTAACATACTATTAGAAAAAAAATATTAAAGTAGATCACATTCGTCTCGCTTTGAGCAATAATATATTTATTTAATTAACAAAAAGAAAATATTGGACAAATGACAAACCCACCTTCAGAGTAAATCTTGTTTAACAGAAGTAACAAGGTTACTCTCAATCTAATGGCAAAAATTGTGTCCCTCTTTATAAGCAATTCCCTTTTGTTACATCACAGTGTTTTATAACCTTATTTCCAATCGTGAAAATACTGTCGTACGATACAATAGTTTTGTTACATTCAGAGTACAAAAAATATGACTATTTCAGATCATACACGCTACACTTTTATAAGAAGATAACTAACTTCATATGTTTTTAATTGAAGGCATCTAACAAATGAGTCGTAGAGTTAAAAATTACATAATAATTACATAAAATTACAATGCTTATGAATGTTTCAAAAAATCTACAAAATAGATAACTATAAGCTACAAATCCCACCTTGTGTTGAAATATCAAAATAAATATTTGGGTGAGTTACGAAATCCGCTCCGAATCATACGATATGATATATATGTTTATTTTGATATGTATGTATATTGCAAAACATTATTTTTGTTTTGGGATTTGCTCAAATGTAGGATAAGCCTTCATAGCATGATTTGTAACTGTATAACTTCAGCAGAAAAAAATATGTATCGGCGCTCTCTACACACACTATCAAATCTGCATTTTGCGAGGTTTACAGGAGAACAAAAACAAAGCTTGGTCATTTTTTAAGAAGCTATCAGATACGGTCAAATCGCCAAACATGTGTCTTCTGTATTTCAATAGACACATGTTTGGGAATTCTATAGTATCTGATAGCTTCTTAAAAAATTATTAAGCTTTTGCTCTCGTATAAATCTCGTAAAATTCAGATTCTATGGTATAGGTATGGACCGTTGATATATGTACATATATGTAATTAGGACATTTAACACCATACAATAACAATTGGACACATCGCACCTTTAGGACGAAAACGACTAAACTCAAAAAATTAACTTTTTGGGAAATTGCAAAAGAAGAATGTAAATTGTTACACCTTCGTATTCTTTCGTCGATTGTATCGTATTTTTCGAAGTTAGCACCAAATTTTTAAATAAAAATTATACCGAAGGCTTTCAGCTATGAATCTATGGAACAAAAGGCATGATAAAAATAAATTATTATAAGTTTAAACAAGACATTTATTTAATGAGTCATTATTAGATTGAAAAAAAAACAAACAAAAGCACTTTGATAAATAAGATAATGACATAATTTTTATTAGGTTAGATCAGGTCACCAAACACATGTTTTTATTTATTCACAAAATGACATAAACGTAAATAAGTCACTAAGATTTTCGATAATTTAAATAATAAAATGACATTAACTTAAATAAGTCACTAAGATTATCGGTAAGTCGGAAGGAAACAATCATAAAGCTAAATTCGTCCTTTTAAAGTTTAAAAAAATAAAGTAAACATGCCATTTGTATCAGATTAAAATCGAGTCAACCGGCTTTCGGTCACTAAATGTTTGTCTGCGTTGCGTCCTTCACACAGCAATGTAAACACAACGCTAATTGCGTCTCTTCAGTACTGACACGGAATCTAAATTCTCCGAGTAATAAAGAGACCGGTGTAACGGTGTTGTCCTATTCCCACCCGAATGTTGCGTATTTTTAAATGCAGAAGGATGAATAATGTTCATTGAAGTCGTTTTATGAAAGATCTTAAGTTAAGAAACTAATTTTTAGCTTTTTTTGAGTTAAGTCGTTTTCGTCTTAAAGGAGCGTCGTGTACTTTTTATAAAATAAAACACAAAACTATAGATATTTACATAAATCTATTAATATTTCCTTACTAACATAATGAATTAAATAAATATAAATTGTATATTAAGATACAGTACATTATAATTCATCAAACCAAAAATTAAAAATTATTTTTTAAATGCATTGCATGTTTTCAGGCCAAAAGTTAAGACATTTTTTTTTATGTCATATTTATTGTATTTTTAAATATTATATTGGAATACATTTTCGTAATTAGAGTCTTACTGTTTTTTATTTGAGCCAGTACTTTTAAATTTGCGAGTTTGATTTATGCAAAAACATATATTGTTTACTAAGGGCACACTGATAGCGAATACCAATTAACACCTTTAGTTCTAACTCTGTAGCTCAATTACAAATAACTACCGACGTGCTTAAAAACATGCTAAGCATTAGAGCAATCACAATTAACAATATTGAACGTGCTTAAGTTATCGCAGTCAAAGCGTGTGTAATCTGTCAGTTTGTTTTATATTTTTCTCGTAAATAAATACAGTTCACTGGCAAAAAATCGGCGATTACTGTTAAAAATAATACAATATATTGTATTCGCAAAATAGTAAGGAGTATCTAATACAAAAAAGTTAAAATTAAATTACAATTACTATGGCGATTGCTTTTCCTGACTTTTGGCTTGCCGACCGCCGCGCCGGCTAAATGCAATAAAAAGCATGATAAATAATAAATAAACAAATAAAAATAGCAGTTTTTGAATATTTTCCATATTTACACCGGCGAAATTCAAATATGTGATTGCGCAGCAGGATTACACGTCGCGAAACGTAAATATTTTGACATTTAATATTAGGTGTTCACGGATATTCCATTATGATCGCGAAAACGATAAACAACCATGGTTAGAAATTGTTATCACGTCGCTTATTAACACGTCGATAGTTATTTGTGATTTAACTACTGATTTCATTGCATTGCATGAGCTGTTATTTTGAGAATTAACTATCCCTTTTACGATATAATCAACATGTCTATGCTTTCAATTAAATATATCTCATTATAATTGTATAGCTTCAGAACAGAGAAATAACAAATAATTATAAGTTAAAAATAGGTTTATGGTGCAATCTTACTGAACTTTAGCAAAACTTCAATTCGACATGTGATAATAATCACAAAACATCACTGACATTTGACAAACAGACATGTTATTCCCTTACTAACCGTTTCTCATATTTAGCAAATATTACGTTGCTCTCAACAATTCTGCGACTTGAAGCCAAAAGCGTCAACGTTGTAGATTGCAATATTACAGGAGAGTAATTTTTAGCCATTTTGTTGCGTTACAATGAACTGTTTGACTTTTTTTATAAGGCATATCAATAAAAAAAACTTTTCTTTATGTATAAGTGTGTATAAAATCGCTAAATATGTATTGTAATTGATATCGACCCTCAGCAAAATGTTGGCAAGAATAAAAATTCTGACATTGGCCATTTTAGATTCAAGCCACAGAATTTGAAACGAGATAGTAACGCCTTGGTTTGATTCACATCTAGACTCGCTTATCAAGGAGCGCAACTCGATTTTTAAACAGTGGAAACGGGACCCGTTCAATATTTTCCTGGTAGAATTAAAAAATAAAGCTAGAAATAAAGTTACAAATTATAGAAGATTTGTGAAAAAAAGATACTTCACTGAAATTTTTAAAGAAAACGCAGACAATCCTAGAAAAACTTGGGAAACTATAAACTCCATCCTCGCAAACGCTCCTCAGTCCAAAAAAACGGATATCAACTGTCTTTTAATCAATAATGTTGAGATGAATGAACCTAAGCAGATTTGTGCAGAGTTCAACAAGTTCTTTATATCAGTTGGTAGCAACTTGGCAAAAACAATTTCATCAGATCCTGATGACAAAAATACAATTTGTAATACTGCTAAGACTAATTGTTCGTTTTTTATGCACAGAACAAACAAATCTGAAATTAAAGCTATTATTTCAAAACTTAAGAAAAGATCAGCACCTGGCCTCGATGGTGTCACTCCTGCTGTCCTTGGGATCTGCAGAGATCAATTAGCAGATCACCTTGCAATTCTTGTAAATGAATCGTTGTTAACTGGTGTCTTTCCAGATCAGCTTAAGATGGCAAAAATTGTCCCAATATATAAGAACGACTGCAAAAAAGATGTGTCCAACTACAGGCCAATATCAATTCTTTCGGTATTTTCAAAAATTTTCGAATATGTAATCAAAGATAGGTTAATAAAATATTTGAATCTGAATAATATTATTACAACCAAACAGTACGGTTTTCGGAAAGGCTCTAATACAAAATGTGCTGCTTTTGATTTTATTTCCAACTTACAAAAAAACCTAGACAGGGGCAATTTCGCAGCTGGTATCTTTATAGATTTAAAAAAAGCTTTCGACACTGTTGACCACGAAATTTTACTAAATAAACTTGAACACCTGGGAGTGGTAGGTACTCCTCTTGAACTAATTCGTAGCTACCTCACCAACAGGTACTGTTCGGTTCAAATTGGAGAGTGTTCAAGTGAATTTGGAATGATAACATGTGGTGTGCCTCAGGGATCCATTCTTGGTCCACTATTATTCTTAATCTACATTAACGATGTCACTACTTGGGGCATAAAAGGTACGCTTCAATTATATGCTGATGACACTATCATCTTCTATAACTGCCCTACGATTGAGGAACTGGAGAATGCAATGCAAAGAGATCTCGCTCACCTTGCGAATTGGTTGAGAATTAATAAATTGAGCTTAAATGTTAAAAAAACTTCGTATATTCTATTTGGAAATAAAAAAAATATCCATCTCAGCATTTTACTCGGAACGAATCAAATTGAAAGAGTACATGTCACTAAATATTTAGGGTTATTGATAGACTCCCAACTTTCATGGAACCATCAATTTGACCACGTAAAATCCAAGATTGTACCTGTAACTGGAGTTCTGTATAGACTTAGGGGTTTACTTCCTAAACCTATTCTACTTTCAATTTATTATGCTTTGATTCACTCACACTTGATTTATCTATCATGTATTTGGGGTTTTGCAACACAAAAACTGATCTCAGAGATCCAGGTTCTCCAAAACAGAGCTTTGAGGAGTATTTTCGGTCTGCCTTGGGATACACATGTAAAAGATATATACAGGCAAACCAAAATACTTCCCTTTAAAGTCATACCTATGCATGATATCACCAGCACCATACTAAACATTTTAAATTTCTCAGCTCTTACAAATTTAAAACACCCCCTTAATAACGAGATACATAGCCACAATACGCGTAGCTCAAGAAATCTACATATACCGAAATTTAATTCAACGAAGTTTGGAAAAAAGTCTTTGGAGAATATCTCTCGAACTCTCTATAACAAGCTACCAAGTAAAATTAAAGAAAACAAAATTCGTAAAGTGCAAAGCGTGGCCCTTAAGAATTTCTTCCTAAACCTTTTTATAGAAAACAAATATAAAGGTTATTTTTGACTGGATATTAATTTGATGTTTTACTGTTTCTATTTATAAGAAATTGTGTTTGTTTTCCTTCTTTTTGATTGCTTGCTTTTTAATGGTTTGTTTTATTTAAGGTTTCTCTATATCTGATGTTTAATGCTTTTTAGCTAGGATGTATGTTTTTTTTATTTTATAATTGCATATTTGTAGGATAAAATAGTATTTTTCTTGTTTGTTCTTCATACTATGTACTTTTTGGTTAGGATGTATATTGTATATTTTATAATTGTATATTGTAGTATAAATTTATTAGTCTATCATATTATGTATTTTGTTATAATTGTTATACATTAAACTGGTCCATTTCTGGTTGATCTTTAAATGATGTACTTTTTGTATAATTGTTAGATTTTTCTTTTAAGGTAAGATGTTTGTTTGTAGTTAGGATGTATATTTTTAATTGTATAATTGTTACACTTTAAACTGGCATATCTCTATTGAAATTAATCTGATCTGGTTGATCTTCAAATTTCTATTTGTATGAACTGGTTTAAGATTAGCCAGAAATGCGATGTCTCTTGTAACTCTTTATATCATGTACTTTATAAAATTGTTATATTTTCCTCAGTCCCGGAATGAGTTCTAATAACTCCTGGGAGTATAATGTATATGCATTGTATGATTATATTAAATAAAAAAAAAAAAAAAAAAAAAAAAAAAATTATAATAAATATGCAAATATTTTATGGAAAACAGACGTACAAATTTTCTTCATTCATATTTCTGTATAAATTGTTGCCATAGCAACGGCATTGGCAGTCAGTGTTATTAATGTGATTTAAAAAATGACAAAAATCTACCTAAGAATATCCAACTTATTTAATAAATAGAGGGTTGCTTATGCGAATAAAATAATCTGTCTTGTTTTTCACATTTGCAGTGAAATTTAAGCATTTTCTCATCACACTTGATGGCGTTTTTCCACGTAGTCTCAAATTAATTTATTTGATCAAAATAACATTACGAGTAAAAAAATAATTTTAGCCGTTATATTGGGACAACAGGAACCCTTGAGCAATGGTACAACATTATTAAGGTATAATACTCTCCAATAGCAAAATTATATGCCTCTTAAACATAGTTTCACTGATGTGAAAGATGCTCCAAATTGATCATGCTCAGCCGCCTGACTGCTCTTTCAATAGGGATAACCAGAGGTACGTTGGTTCTGGAAGCCAGAAGGTAAAACGGTCTGTGCTGAAGCTCTCGGAGATAACCACCAAGAATATAATTGATACCCTCTAAAATTGCCGAATTCTCGATATAACCTCTCATCAGTCTGAAAAAATAGGTCAGTGTGAACCCATCCCTTCTAAGTTGCAAACTGTTGGTCCCCAGCGAGCCCAAGAGCAACGCAGTGGAATTCAGCCATGGATAACTACCATACTCCCTCACGTAGAGATGTATCAGAATTTTTTTCCGAACCCTCTCCAACATGAGGGAGTATCTCGCCTCGTGCAGACTCCGTATCACCAAGCCTGGCAAGCCAACGAGTTGTACAGGATTCTGTGTGTACTAGGATCCTCGAAAACCCTGCCAGTTCGGAGACTGAAACCCAACATCTTCAGTGCAAGTCATATGTTCGCACACGTCTCATGTCTGATCACAATGAAAACCCGTTTGTGAATGAAGGCAGAGAAGACTATTTATTACCTACAACTTGAAATGCCATTGACAGCACTTGTAACGCGTCTATTCAATTATACGTCATCAATAATCCGCGTAATTTAAATGTGCAAATTTTAATTAGCTAATTTACTGACTCTAGTGTATAGAGAATAGAGTATATTTACTACATGAGTTGAGAATTTAAAATACCAAAATGCGGTGATGATTTCTTCTGTGCTTAAGTTTAGCAAATGCATTATTTTAGTATGTTTGTCTCTTGATCCAACAGAGAATGTTGACCCACACGAAGGCACAGGACCCGACATATATTACCCTAAATGCTGGAGGAATGAGCATGAAGTTGAACGCTTGAGCTGGTAACCAGAACATGCAGCTGGTCTGGAATGTTGGGAGGATTTTGTTCTTGCATTCTTCCATATAATTTGTTTTCCTTTCCATTACACTCATGCCTGAAAGAATTGCATCAGAAATTACTGACAGTGCCTTTTGTTAAATATATGTACACATGTTTTATATTTTATTTCATATATTTTCAATAACTTTTCACATAAAAACTAACTAAACATACATCCATTGCAGGAGACTGCTGAGAGACATTGCATAGATTTATATAAAATATGGTACTATTAAGCCAGACCAAGACCAGACAAAGACCAGACCAGACAAAGACCAGAAATGAAGACCTATTTCTTGAATCTTTTTGAAAGTGATAGTTTTTAGCTCAGTTTCTGTGAATAGTCTATATATTGTGTTTTAGGTTTAAATGTTTTTCTTTTCTTTTTTTAATATTAAGTTCACAGAATGTTTAAATGTTTTTATTTTCTTTTTTAATATTAATTTCACAGAATGTTTAAATGTTTTTCTTTTCTTTTTTAATATTAAGTTCACAGATTGTTTGAATGTTTTTATTTTCTTCTTTAATATTAAGTTCACAGATTGTTTAAATGTTTTCTTTCCTTTTTTAATATTAAGTTCATAGATTGTTAAAATTTGTTAAAATTTTTATTGTTTAAATGTATACTATGTATTGTTACAAGAAATGTACTATTTTTTTATGTACCGTCCCAAATGAGTTTTCTCGTACAACTCCTGGGAATATAATATCATGATATTCATGTCTTATATGTTTTATAATAAATAAAAAAAAAAAAAAAAAAAAAGCATGTTGTCCAGATGTTTGTAAGATGTCATGTAATATTTTTTATTTGTAGTATTCTTTAATAATATATAAGCTTCCACTTCCTATTTTTTGTATCCCAACTCAACACAGGGCTTTTGGCCTCATAGTTAGTAAATAAATATTACATAGTATTTAAAAAAAAAAATATTCAAATTTAATTTAATTTTAATACTATTATATTATTCCCAGTCAATAATGTATTTTTAAGTTGCCATATTTTCAAATATCTCATCATACATTTCATCTTTATACATCTGTCAATTTTTTTGCAGAAATCTGCATTAAATAATGCAGTACAATTTGGTACAATCTTTAAGTGCAACTTGATAACAGATTTTTTTTTTAATGGCGTTGCATTTTAAATTTTTTTAGTTTTGTGGGGTTCATAGTCCATGATCGATGACACACATACGTATTAACATAGTACACCTGAAATAGAGCGACGACCGATGAAGCAAGTCATCGTTTTCTATAGATTCCAATACAACAATTTATGCAACTCTAACAATATTGCACAGAAAGACGAAAGCATCATCCTGCCGTACATTAACATCGTCTCTACCATAGAGAAATGAACAACAAAGGAACGGGGCCTATAAAGAGACTACGGGGCGCAGTCAACGCCCAGCTCAATCAGTCAGTCAGTTCCAGCATGTAGTTCAAGTGCAGTTACTTCAACTCCTCATCGCCGTAACACTCGCGCGTCACAATCCATTATTTATTTGTCATGTAATAAATACGCATTAAACTGCAGCCTCGTGGCTTTTATTAATCTCTAACTGGGGTAGGAGCTCCACCAACCCTCAACCGCATAATCCTACTGTTTTGCTAATGTCATGTTGAATTATTTTATAAACAAACTGGTTCGCAGTGCGCAACCAGGCCCAATCGTCGGAGCGTACTAATTGAAGTAAATGGTTGTATATAAATGGATTCCTGGAAGAAAAATGAGGGCGTAATAAAAATCGGCGCCCCGATATTCAATAATATAATATAGTCGTGAATATTGACTGGCAAATTTTTGTCGAAACTCAACCGGACAGGGTCACAACACACTACCGCATGACCTCGACTATATTTAGGTAGGCAGATGACGGTAGAAATGATATTGTCACTAATATCATACCTACATCTCACAACAGGGAAATTAATCAACTAATTGACAATCTGAATTCGTTGCAACAGTGAGGGAAAACATTTTTGAGACGGGAATATGGAAGTCTAGGCATTTACAGGGCTTATGACCTATCATTGGCTGGTTTAGCCGGATGAATCTCACCCACACGATAAAGGTTTCAGCTCTTTTACTTCACAAAAGTCAACAGGTGGAAGAGATGAGGAAATGTAAATGTAAATGTTTAAACATACGCAGATTGGTGAATGTTACACAGTGCGTAAAGTGGCCACTTAAACCAGCCAATGACAGGTCATAAGCCCTGAAAATGCCTAGACTTCCATATTCCCTTGGCAAAAATGTTTTCCCTCTCTGTTGCAACAAATTTCAAGATATATTTTACTCAATTTTCTTTAGATGCATTGATGGAATTGGTAGGTTTGATAATATATAACAGAGCACTTTGCCCCGCAATCAACAAAAAAACTATCATAATTATTTCGTTTCAATAATAACAATGCGCCTTGAGATTGCAGTACGAGATCAGTTTGTTTGTGTACGAAAATTGTCTATTTGTGGCACGAATTGTCTATCTTGCTCACTCCATTGGGCTTGAATTAGATATTTATGAAATGGAAGATTTTTCTTGGAATTGCTATTACTTGATAAAACAGTAGTGTGTTTGGAAAACAACGTATTCGATAAAATATTTTTTCAATGTATAAATGAGAGGATTTCTGATTATTCTGATATTTCCTTCTCGAAAATGTTTTTCCTCTCTGTCACAGCAAATTTAGATCTAGATATAGATTTAAATTTAGAAATCCAGCCAGTCTGACATACTTAAAACATTGTTGCATTAAAGATCATTTTTCATCGACTTACCAACAAAAAATATGACTAGAAGGGGAGGCGTAAGAAGAAATTGGTCCAACAGTAATTTCTTTACTATTATTCTGGCCGTGGTTCCTACATACTTTTTGTCAAGCCACCGATACCTGTAAAGCAGCAAACAATTATTTAAAAAAACTTGTTTCATATCAATTGTAAAACGGCTAATTGACCGACGTCACAACCACTGTAGCCAAAATTTATTTAAATATATATCATAATCCCACTTTTCTCAGAATTTTAACCCTAAATGGCCAATGTAGACGATCTGCTACATACCGATAATCGGTGTATATAAGAGATTTCAAACATATTTATCACTCGGCGACTAGTTTATTATATTTTATACATACTAGCCGTTATATTCTTCTGCAGTGATAGTCTTAATTTAAAACTGAGACAGAGGATGGTCAAGTGCTATGTGTGGTCAATACTGCTCTACGGGGTTGAAACATGGACTCTCAAGGTGAACTCCGTGAACCGATTAGAGGCATTTGAAATGTGGCTTCACCGGAGAATGCTGAAAATCCCGTGCACAGATTTAGTGACCAACGTGGAGGTGTTGAGACGAGCCAGTGCCGAAAAAGAACTACTGTCCTCAATAAAACAGAGAAAACTCGCATATCTGGGCCGTATCATGCGCGGAAGCAAATATACGCTTCTACAGCTTATTATGATGGGAAAGATCGAGGGAAAGCGTGGGGTTGGAAGGCGACAGATGTCCTGGCTGAGAAACATCCGCGACTGGACGGGAGTGCGTGGGGTTGAGGCGCTGTTCCAGTTGGCGCAGGACCGAAATGCCTACTCTAGAGTGATCGCCAACGTCGGGGAGACCTGATATGGCACAGAAAGAAGAAGAAGCCGTTATAATTTATCCTAAAATTCACCACCAGTAGCCAGTATTTCTAGTAAAGCTCAAATTTTAAGAATAAGTATAATATGCGTATATGTTAAGTAGGTGCCTATAGTAAATAACACAATACGGACCATGTTTGTAGGCATCTGTGAGCATTTTTATATTAGTTGCTAGTTTTTTATCTTCATGTGTTTATATAATGCGAATTAAAATACATATTAGGTGCTGGTGAATAGCAATGATTTCTTAGTGAGGCTCAGCCTCACTTGCTTCATATTCTCCTTCGTCCCTGCCAGTGGCTCAATCACAAATAACTATCAACCCGCTTAAAAACATGCGAAACATTTGAGCGATCACAATGAACAATAATGAACATGCTTAATTTATCGCAGTCATAAGTCAACGCTTTTGTCAAATCTAAGTCAAAGCTCGTGTCGGTTTGTTTTTTGTTTTCCTTGTAAATAAATAAAGTTCACTGGCGAAAAATCATCGTTTACTATAAAACATAACTTTTTATGGAATATTTTTATTTTTACTTTTTTAGAATTAAATTATTTTTCCCCTCTCCTCCTGCATTCATTAGTGTGAAATCTGTAATTGGTCTTACTTTTTAAAATTGTTCTTTTGTACCTTGTTGTTTATATAAAGACTGTATGATTTCATTAATAAATAAATAAATAAAAATAATACAATATATAGCATTTGCAAAATAGTAAGGAGTATCTAATACAAAAAAGTGAAAAATTAATTACAATAACTATGGCGACTGCTTTTCTTGACATTTGGCTTGCCAACCGCTGGCTAAATGCAGTAAATAGCGTGATACGTAATAAATAAACAAATAAAAAGAGCAGTTTTGGAATATTTTCCATATTTACACCGGAGAAATTTAAATGTGTGATTGCGCAGCAGGATTATACGTAGCGAAACGTAAATATTTTGACATTTAATATTAGGTTTTCACGGATGTTGCATTGTGATCATGAATACGATAAACAACCATGGTGAGAAATTGTTATCACGTCGCTTATAAGCACGACGATAGTTATTTGTGATTAAGCTTCAGCTGTCCGGTAAACGGGAATCTATACATAATTGATTGGCTATTTTATACATGTGTTATGTAAACCTGTGACATTTAAAAAAAAAACATTTTTTTCTTGTGGCTGTGATTTCACACTAGTCTACATACGACACAAGACTTCATATATCTCTCTTGTTTTTTTAAAATGATGAAGTGGTATTTTTTGTATCTTCAAATGGACATTTGCACGCTTAGGAAAGTAAAATTTGTATGACTATGCTCGATTTTAATACAAAAAATATATATCCTTGCTGTGCGAAGAATGAATGTGACTCCAATACGGCAATAAATCTGTATAAGAAAGAGCACGAAGATAGAACTCATAACAAGGAGGACAGAGACCCTGTTCTGTGGCCGGTGTTTGTGTGAAAGAAATTCATTCTGCAGTGATAGGAGATGCACGCATTAACGATGACTGGCGTATTTACGATTTTTAATTTATTTTGCCATAACACAGCTAAATTACATTTTTATAAATTATGGTAAACCAAACAGAAACAAACAGTATGTCTCAATGTTTTTTTTTTAATTTCGGAACATTAGAATATTCCTTCTTTCGCTTGATGTTTTTTTGAAGCTGAAAATTTTTGTGATAAAAATATCAGAATGGAAATGGAATGGAGTACTCGTGTGTCAAAATTCATCGTCCATCTTTCGAAAAGGCGAATCTCGTTTTTTGTCGAAATTAAGTAATGAATTTTTTAATAAAAAGTAATTTCATATGATTAAGTTATATTTATAGAATAAATAGGCATCATAGGTCTTAAAATAACAATAAAAACTCAACATAATACAGTAAGATTATTTTTAAAGGCGAAAATTTTCCAAACAAATTCTTAAAAAGCCGTCTTAAAAATGAACAAATTTGAAAGATGGACGACAAATTGTTTAACCGCGTATAGCCCGAGTGTGCTTTCGCCGCACATGTCACAAATAATATGAAATACTTACCAATAATAGTAAACTTGCGGATAAACTGCAATACCCAAAATACCAAATCGTGTTATCATATGAGGATCGTAAGCCATTGGTTGGCCACCATGCTGCATGCAATATAAGGGAAAATAGAGATTAGTTGATTTTCATTACATTTGTTCGTTTGTATTTCATACAGCAACAGCAGACGTGGCGTACCTACATTAGATTAAAATTAATTTATTTAATAAATGCATTTGATTACTCTTCTGTCTGAATAAAAAGCATCCCGGGAAGATTAATAAAGCAATGAAAGATGAAACCTATCTTGTTGAGAAATTAATTTGATTCTTCGTATTTCTTATATCTGAAAAAAGTTAACTAAAAGCATCCTGGAATAATTAATTAAAGCGATGAATAATGAAACCTTTCTTTTTGAAGTAGAAGTTTCATCAATAGTTATTATTTGGTTTAAGTGCTTTCAAAGAAAACAGCTGGGGCGCGATGCAGAAGCCTGGGTGAGGATCTTAGCGACATCCCATCGGTGATAGGTAATAATGAACTCACACGAGAGGTAGTATCATACATGCTCAATATAGTGCAGGCAATTGGTAAAATAAACCAAAGCAGGGAACCAAATGCCGAACACTCTCGCTCTCCCTACAGATGATTGTAATGAATCACCATTTGTTTATCTGTGGCATTCATGGAGGCAGATAGAAATACCGTATTTTTCGGACCATAAGACGCACTATTTTATCGTCCGCAAAATACGGATGTATTTTTAATGAGTAACTTATAAATGCTGATTTTGATGTTATCTAGTTCTAGTAATTACACCACGACATGATGGCAGTGGCGAATGGTGATTTTATTAAGCTATAAAAAATATCATATATTCGTACCTACACAGAAGGTACATAATATAATATAAGTAATATATACTATAAATTGATATTTTTCTGTGGTTCTGTGCGATACAACAACTCTCATCCATGAAATCAACTCAAACGATGTAACTTCGTGATATATTATATTATATTTATTTTATTTTATTTTATTTTATTTGGGAAATCAACAGTATATAGATATATTATCTATTACTTTAATATATTTTTAAAAAATACCACTATGAATTCAGTCGATATTAGGTATTCAATTGAAATGTCAACTGGCCGAATGTTCTAGTAATTAATAGTGCTAAAATCGGCTGCGTGGAGCGCTATATGTCCTGCAATATTATGACGCATGAAAGTAATTATGGTCTTATGTCAAAAGTACCATCTCAAAGAAAAATAGTCCTTAAGAAAAATGTTTGGAATACTGTTTTCCAAATAAAGAATCTTCAAATAATTTGTGTTATCTGCAAGTTGAATCTAGGAGAAACCCGCACTGGGGTAATACATTCAAAATATAGCATACTTATTTGTATGAAAAAATAAGCTGGAATAATCGGTTTTTCTTAGCTCACCGCAGGCGCTGGGCGCGCTTTATTAAAATTTATATATATATTAGGATTAAAATGCAAACGGTGGAAATGATTTAAAATAAATGTTAATTATTTACTTGTTTTTCTTTAAATAAAGTTACAATAAAACATTATTATGGTTAGTCAAATATAATGGTAAGCTGCGCATAATCGCTTCTATACACGGTTCGCCCCTGCATGATGGTACAAGTATCGTCATATACAGGAATCAAAGCAATATTCAAAATGACATGTTCTGTATGTCTTCGGCTGCAAGATAAAAAAATATGTCTAACAACGACAATAACAAACTATCACGCCGTTTCCTCGTAAGGCCGGGCACAGAAGCGTACAAATCTTGCTTCCTCTACATTCATACATGTTATCATGCACACGCGCCGATTATTGCGAATTTGACATGTCCATCTTCAATTATTTGTTGGATGTGTTTATGCCATGTCTTTTCCGGTCTTCCTTGATTACTGCATCCATCAACATTCGCATTAAAGATGTTTTTATCCAACTGTCAAAATATCAGACATCTTTTAAAAGATGTTTGTTTATTACAAATATGGCTGCGATCTTGTTGAAACGCAACGCAGAAAAAATAGTCTTGTACGTCAAATTGGTACTTATGTAGAAGCTTTTTAAAAAAATATTGAGTTAGTTTTATTTTAATTAGCAAAAAATGAGTAAACATAGTATGTTATTAAAGCAAAACATAAAAAACAAAAATAAAATAAATACCAGTAAAACAGTATTGGCGCATACATGACAGTACCCATCACAGCATATCTTCCTATAGTAGCGGTGTCGAAGTTTTTTGGTTTTTCAGGCTGTCGTAAAAAAAATAATTTTATAACAAAATTTAAACAATTAATTAAAATAAGATTAGGGCGATCGAGATGTGGGTCTAAATGTGCATATTAAATCTGTTAATTTATTTTTATGGGGAAACAATGAAGCATATTAAACAGTTTGGGAAGTTATTAGTTTTTTTTTATTTTATTAAAATAAACGGCACTTACTGCCTTTTACATATTAGTTACAAATACAATTAAATATACATACATGCAAGCATAATTATAAGTAATACAGAGCATTTAAAACAATATTATTTATTTAGAAAGTCTAAGAAATATAAACTATATAAAAGAATAAAATATTACCAGTTATAGAATTATCGATAAAAAAAGATAATTTGGTATTAGAAACACTTTGAACCAGTTAAAAAAAAACTATGAAGACAATTTTGAATAACATTAAAAAATATATATATGTATTATTATTGAAAACTAATATTTAGGCAAATAGTATATGATTATGTATAAAAATATATAATGGTGTAAAAAAATGATAAAGAGAAATATTTTTTACTTATAATTCAAGAAAAGAAACGAAAAAAGAAAAAAAAACACTAATAAAGAAGTTTAAAACAAATTTTTAACAAAAGTAACAAATAGTTACCTAGAACTATTACCAATAAAATAAAGAAGAAGAGCCGTTCTATATGTAATAAATTTCACGTGAAATGAGTCACTGATGTCCTGGTACTTATTGCCTAGAGAGTGAAGTTTTTATTTTTTCTTCAATATACGAGTAGGTATAATTTATACGCTTATTGAAAGTCAATATGTAAATAAATAAACAAAACAACACAAAAAGACAGTCAGTTTTCAATAAATAAATAACTACACATTCCAAAAATAATCAAATAAACTAACACAAATAAATTAATACCATTAGTTCCATGTACTGCTATCTTCCTCATTCACTCATTAAGTCCATAATAGGCCTTTTTTGAAGTACGCTTTTTATGAAAATTTTGAATTTATTGTCCGTCACAATTAGGACATTGTCGGGTATTCTATTGGAGAAGCGTACGCAGTGCCCCACAAACGATGTGCCCTACTTAGCTTCAATTTCGGGATTATCAATTTGCCTTTATTTTTAGTGCTATGATTATGATTGTCGCTATTTTTTTTGAAAGAGAGATATATTTTTACGCACATATATAATATTATCATAAATATGCTGACTGTAAACAGCCATAATTGTTATTTCTTTAAAAATATTTCTTAAAGAATCGCAAAAATTTAAGTTGTAAATACCTCCCACTGCCCTCTTTTGCAAAACAAAAACTGTGGAAATATCGGCAGCCCGACCCCACACTAAAATACCATAAGACATAATAGTGTGAAAGTAGCTGAAATAGACCATTCTCGCTGCAGCTACATCCGTTATTAGTCGGATCTTCCTGACGGCGTATGCTGCTGCAGTAAATAAATAATCCTTGCATATTTGCCCAAATGCTGAGTTATAGGGAGCCCATGTTCTCGGCGATGGTTCGTGGGCATATATTTACCTAACCTAACCTAAACTAGACGATCAACCCGGCTCCTGGGGGACTGAGTCACCTTCTCAGTTCTGACTGGAGTGTTTCTCATTCAGCGCGTCCACGTCGCGCGGGTGGGCACCTTTCACTTCAGTAGATTAAAGTGTTTAGGTGGACCCAGTATTACGGGGTATAACGCGATCGCTTGCCCAGGGCTACAGGTGAAGACCTCAACGGCTGTGATGGCGGAGATGAAGTGCATCAGTACGGCGGAACAGGCGGAAGGAGCACAAATCTTCTCTCAGGCCGCCCGGACATACTTCGGGCTATGGGCTGTTGGAAGACAGCGACGTTGGGCAGGACGTTGTGTCGAGGATGGCAGCGGAGGAACAATAGTCGACGGTGGCATCCCTTAGGATGAGAGGCCAGTTAGCAAGAGAGGCTACTGTCTAAACAGAAACCAAACAACAAATCTTCTAGTCCGACGTGTAGACTGAGGACTAAGAGGCCTGACCCAAGTAAATGGAACACACAGCCAGAAGGACGAAGAATACGTTGTGTTATAGGGAGGAATATTGACAGTGATATTTTTTTTGCCCTTGTTATACATTCATGTCCCTGAGCGTGTGAATTGTTCTTGTGGATAATGGAAGTAGGTTAAACATTTTAAATGATTAACTACGCTTTTTGACTAAACGTCCTGTCTTTTTGTTGTTTTTGCAGCATATAAATATCCGATTGTGCCCAATAAATTCATTCCGTCAGTGAAGAATTTACTTTCCTCTTTTGTTCAGTTCGGTGAAGTTAATTTATTTTATACACTTCTAGTATCTTCTTTCTGCGTGTATTTGCCAAGGTAACCAGAATAAAGAGGGTTCTTTGAGGCAGCTTTTCTCGTTCGGCAAAGTGCTTTTTTGTATGTGGGCAACCTCAAGCAGACGTACGTCTTCGGGTCTTTAATATCCAGTGTGCGGTATGTGGTAGGCAAACATATAATTCTGTCAATATTGGATAAACATTTCGGATTTCGTTATTATTTATTCATATTTTCTCCATTATAAACTATGATTAATAGTAAAAATAATGTGACCTAACTGGGGTTACCCGTGCCGAGGACACTTAACAATATGCTTTTTAAACATAGTTTTTACATTTGAGAATAAAAGAAGACTTAATAAACAGAAATAGTCAACAAAATGTTCCGACAGTTTTAAACACAACGTATTTATGTTTATAATTCATTTATGTACAATGTACACCTACATTATTTATATTACAAAACGCACAATGAAAGAACAATAACATTACATAACATAACCTATACATTTGTGGAGCAGTTGATTCAATATCGGTTTGTGCGAATGAGACAATCCATTTTACTTCTACCTAGCTCCATTCTCCATTTTTTTATAGCCTTTTTGAATATTTTCTCGTTACTTATAGTTTTGATAGATAGTGGAAGTAGGTTATAGATTTTAATTGAATAATACTCAATGTTTGCCAATAAACTCGAAAAAGATTCATTCAACGTGTTTTCATAATAAACATAACTAGATCTTACCAAAAATTTTCTCGTTAGAGTTTGTTGTGAGAACTCCGCGCCAACATACAAAACTCCATAGATAAAGCTATTTGTTGTTAAGGGGTATTTATTGAACATCGTCTTTGCGAACGTCATCATTTTCGACGCCGCCATTTTTCGTATTCTAAAAATATAAAAAGTTTTACTAGCACTCAAAATTTAATACAATACAGTCGTAGAAAATCGCCCACGAAAGCTATAATCGAAGAAGATAAACATTCTTATTTATTATACGCTGCCCCAGTTCTTGTATGTTCAATAGACCATTTTGAAATTTTTTTCATGTGACATTTTTTTTGTTTTTAAAGTGAAGTAAGTAAAATCAGTAAGTGGAGATTGTCACTCAAAAAATGCTGAAAACACTGTTAAATAACAGAAAAAATCATTATTATTTATCTACACGGACACGTAACAATATTATAATGAACATATTGGCATTCATAACTCAATTTTGCTAAAAATATTCTATTGAACATACAACAATTAGAGCAGCGTATAGTGAAAACGGGCTGGTATATTAAAAAATGAAAATGCATCTATGCAGAAGAACAAAATGAGCATAATGTAAACTGAAAAAAAGGCAATAAAATATTACATGGATAAAATAAAAAAAAACTATAAATAAATCAAATCTTAAATTAGCATATTTATTTGTTTACCCTTATGAAATTTTCGTATTGATCACTGGGGTGGGGTGTCCCGTGCCGAGTGAAACATTTAAATTAAAATTGCGCCCTTGAAGAAATCGCTCACAAAAGCTCGCCACAAAAAATTACAAAATTTATTGTATATCTAAAAATACATCACGTACAAAGAAAATCTAATATACGTATATACGCATATACAGATAAAAGGCGGATTTAGATGCTCAAACTTTTTAAAAAGCAAGAGTGCCTGTAAATGCTATTCTATGGCACAAATTTGTTACTAGATATCGATTTGATAGTAACTACCAGAAAAGGTAAATACATACACACAATACAAGGCTAGCACAAAGTGAAGGCTTATCAGTACCGAGGTTTGTAAACAAGTATGGCCAAAGAACACTTCATTGTACAATTCCTAAAATTTTCAGTAAGATTCCTAAGCAGATCTTAAAAGAAAATGTTTGCAAAACTTTAAAAAAATTAATTAAATGACTAATATGTACCAAGGGTTTATATTGATTATTATTTAATGTTAACGGTCATCTCTTTAATTTTTTTTTAAATAAATTTTGTCTTAAAAATACGTACCTATGCTTTTTTATTATTTTTTAAATTTATATAATTTCTAAACTCTTTTCTTTGTAAAGAAAAAATAAGAAACCTGCTGACAAGCCGGTTTCGCGGTTTAGTGGGTTTCATCATTTTTCCTTTTTTATTTTTCTGTTCATGCTTACCTTCTTAAATATAAATAAATACAAAAAAATAGGCAGAATGGTAAATGGTACACGGCGTGTAAAGGGATCTCGTTCATAAGCCCTTCTAAATTTCTTAATTTTTTATTTTTTTATTATTTCTTTCTATTAAAAATAAATATAATTAAGGGACAGTTGCACCATAAAGTTAAATAATTGTTGCGTTTTCGTCAAAATAAACCAAAAGAATTGAGTAAAAAAATTAAGACAAAAACAAAAAAAAAACAAACCATCACGTCGTTCTCCTTAGAGCAGAAAGAATAGAATCCCACGTTAATGTTATCTTTGCACACAGATTTCGCTTTCTCTACATTCATACATCTTCTCAAACGCGCACGACGATTATTCAAACTTTTAACATGTCAATCTTCAAGCATTTATTAAATTTAGTCTTGTCATGTTTTTCCTGTTTTCTGCATCCATCGACATTCGCGTCGTATATCCTTTTGGCCATTTGGCATCAGCACTCTTTGATTTTGTCGATAATGTTTGACTCAGCCTTACATAATACATATATCTTGACCTTTGTGCACCTACCGTACATAGTTTACCGCACATTAAGCCGAGATATCGCATTTTGACAGCATTCAGCCTACTCTCATCCTTATTTTTCCAATTAGAAATTAAGATAAAACAACTCAGTTTCACGAAAACGCGAAACATACTTACGTAACTTAAATCTTTTTATGATGTAAATGGCTTTTTATGATGTAAATGGCCCTAAGTACAATACAAATATAATTGGACATAATATGCAAATTCACATCCGGAGATAACACACAGAAAGATAACGATAGCTCTATTGAAATATATTTTTTAAAGACTTACGTTTTCTGGTGGCTAGTGGCTAGGTTATATTCGAAACTGAATAAACCAGCTCAGTGCTACGTGACATAAAAATATGTTTATATTCGTATTTACATTTACATGGCCTAAGCGAATAATTTTGATGTTGATTATTGGAACACATGTTCACATTCACAAAAATAACAGGTGAAAACTATTCGAGAATTTCTTTTAGCATAACGTCGAAGCGCCGCGCCGGTAATATTTGTTAAGTAACATTCCAAAAAAAAATAAGGATATAATTTAAACAATCTATTTGATGATAGATTTTTTTGCGTATTTTTTTTTATTGATAACAAAAAGGAAATGTACGTTATTTTATTTAGAAAAAATATGTTAGTATATTTCGTTGAAACAAAATTGTGTGATCATGAGAAATTGAAAATACTTTTAAGAACGAAAAATTACTTAAATGATGTTGCCACCGCAGCGACGATAAATTAAGCTAACTAACTATAGACCCATTTCAATGATATCTCCTGTACCTAAACTATTCGAATCAATTATTACAAAAAAAATAACACCTATATTTAAAAATGTGCTGATTGAGGAGCAGCATGGATTTAGGACAGCCAAATCAACGACGACCAATTTGCTTTCTTTTACTGATACTATTTTTACAGCGTTCGAGAATAATCTTCAAGCTGATGTACTGTATACAGACTTCTCCAAGGCCTTTGACAAAGTTGATCACAACATTTTATGTGCTAAACTTCGTGCTGTAGGCATTAGAGATCCCTTTTTATCGTTTTTAAAATCCTACCTCTCACATAGAAAACAAAGTGTAAAAATCAATAACTTCATATCAAATAGCTTCCTAGTAACTTCTGGTGTACCACAGGGTGCCCACTTGGCCCCTCTTCTATTTAATCTGTTTGTTAATGATGCTGCTAATGTTTTTTCTTTTACAAAATTCTGGCTTTTTGCTGACGATAACAAGATACTTAAGCTAATTAAAAATATTGATGACTGTGTCAGACTCCAAGAAGACATAAATGCATTTCATACTTGGTGCAAAACTAATAACATGGAACTTAACATCGATAAATGCAAAATTATTTCATACCATAAATGTAAACATCCTTTTATTTTTGATTATAAACTTAATGGCCAAGTTCTTTCGATTGTCACCTCTATAAGAGATCTTGGAGTGATCCTAGATAATAAACTAACTTTTCTGGAACACTTTGATAATATAGTAAACAGATCCTTAAAAATTTTAGGCTTTATTAATAGAACTACGTCTGATTTCCAAAGTATGCTTACACTTAAAACACTTTATTGCTCTTTAGTTCGCCCTATTCTTGAATATGCATCTGTAATCTGGTCCCCTCATTATGCTGTTCATATCAAGCGCCTTGAATCAGTTCAACATCGTTTTATAAGAAAAATTGCATGGAAGATGGGATTGGAAAGAGGAGACTATTCATATTCTGATATGGAGAGGTTTTTAAGCATATCAAGTCTTGAAAAACGCAGATGCATTGCAGATATAATCTGCATGTATAAAATTATGAACTGTCTCATTGATGCCCCTGAAATTTTGCAAAAGATTCTTTTTAACGTTCCCACCCGTAGACTAAGAAATAATGAAATGCTTTTCCTCGGTCACTACAGGACCAATTATGGTGCACAGTCGCCTTTGCCCAGAATGATCAGGCGGGTGAACGATCATCAAGATCTTGATTATTATGGTGTAAGGATGTCTTTCTTTACAAATCAGCTAAAGAATCTGTATAGTTAGCCTATGCTTTTTACTTAATCTAAAAAATCTATCATCTGTCTTTGCTGCTTATTTCTGTTCCTTATATTTTTTTATTCCTTTGTAAAAATTTCTTTTAATTGTAATGTTTATAATGGACTTTGTCCGTAAATAAATAAATAAATAAATAAATAAATAAGCTGAAATTTTAAATGCCTACATATCATTATTTACATTCACCTAATGATTTTTTTCTTCATTAGCTTAATTAAAAAAATACAAACATGTCGTCGGTATACTGATAAACCCCATTAAATGCATTTTTGCATTTCTGAGAAAAATCTATTTGAATGTTTGACAGGCGCAAACAATTGGTCTGGGTGTTGTGGTGTATTTTTCATAACCTCTTTCTCACCTGCTGACAAGCCTTTAAATAGAGGCTTAGCGGGTTGGGTTATTCCTTAAAAAAAAGTATTTTCCGGTCTTCCTTATTAATATCTTGTTACATACGCGTGAAACCATCTTAGTTCCTTTAAATTCTTTCAATATTGGCTGATTTAATATTCTTACAAAAAATAATACCTAACTATATAGGGTGTTCATTAAACCCTGTCACATCCGAAACCACGATGGTCAGTATGAGCAAGAAGGCATATTGGCACATGAAAATAAATTTTTAGAACGAATAAAATTGAAAAAAATATAAGATCAGAAAAAGCAAATGGTTTCTGACCTCTGCAAGATTGAAACAAGGAGGGGGGAGGGGAAGTCTGATACGTCAAAAATGCGCGGCCGCGCTCCCTCGCTTCTCCTTTGCAGAAGTAAGCAACCATTTGTTTCGTTTAATATTTTACTTTTTTTAATTTTCTTTGTTCTAAATATTTTTTTTAATATGCTTATATGTCTTTTTGCCCA
>NW_028277673.1:0-123738 GCF_059751315.1 Micrasema longulum
GTGGGCTTAGGGTTTTCTTCTTAATGTAATAATAATCGTAAAACAGATAGATATCTTGGCACAAGCATTCGGCTCCGTTTGAAAAATGGTAACTTAAAACATAAAACAAGCAAAAAATACCGAATACAAACGTTTAAAAAAGAAGTATTACCTTTTTCGGTTAAAGAAAAAAAAAGAGTTCTCTCGGTAAAGTATGTATGGTGATTCTATGATAAATTAATGGTTAAACGTACATGGTACGGCAAAAAATTTTTGAACACTCTAAAACTGAGGGTCGACAAAACAAACAAGTAATATTTCAAAAGTTCCGGTTTATTTTATACATTAATGTCCAAGTCCAAACATTCGCAGGTTTTCATTCTAGTAAAATGAAAAAGCAACTCTTGGTACACGGCCGCCCGTTTGAGTTATGTCGGTAATTTCAAGCCAGAGATTTGCTTTATCATTCAAATGACGAAAGAAAAGTGCGGACATAAGGTATGGTTACTTTACATTATGATTTTCCTCCATTGTGCGGAGAGCGAATACGCCCTTTTTGAGACGAGACACTTTTGTAATATTACGCCTTATTAACTATCAAGACTTTTTTTCATTCAAATTACACGGTTGAACGTGAATAAATCGACATTTGTAATCTGGCATTTTTGTATGAAGATTTGTATAGGATTTTTGCACCCTTAAAATGGCGACAGTTTATACGATATAATGACCCAACAAAACTTATTTTTGAAAAAAACGAGATATTGAGCCTTAGGAGAAGATTTCAGCATTACGATAAACTAAAAAATAAGGTCGTACCATATTTACAAATACTTTAAATATTTATTCTAAAAATGACGGTTTTCAGTGATTTTACAACCTTTAAGAATTTTTTTCACTAACTTAAAAGATAAAAATAAAAAAACAAAAGACAATGAGCCCTAGAAAAAAGTTTGAATTTTGATAAGGTATTTTTAAAATTTGGCTAGGACTACTACAAGTACTTTAAATATCCCATCGAAATGTCACATTTTAGCATTTTTCAGGCTACTCCCCCTTAAGGATTGATGCTTGTTTTTAGATATATTTTAACTTCTTAAAAAAAAAAATTCGCGATGTAAAAATGTCTTCCTTATGTCGTATGTTGGTTTAAATGCCAAAATACGTACCAGATTACGTTTTCACAGGTAGAAAGCATATTTGGTGGCATATCACAACCAGGCCCGAAAATATGGCAAATCATGTCTTTTCTTAATATCATCATTGTGCAAAACTAGTTCAAGTTCATCGCTCACACAATTCACATAATATGATAGTAATTTATTTACCGGGAATAGCGGTCGCGCATGCTATTCTGACGACCGCTCGATCAGTTTGATGCAGTTTTAGGAACTTATTTGAGAGGATGCGGGGACGAGGTTGATTATCAAAGCCATTGTTATATATTATTTGCCGCCCGTCAATTAATAAATGCGTTTGTAGTGTCTAGAGTCGATTATTGTAATGGTATCTATGCAGGTCTACCAATGAACAAAATGATTCGCCTACAATCTGTATTGAATGCCGCAGCGAGACTTATTTTCGGAATCTCTAAGTTCAGTCATATCACTCCACTACTTTGGGAACTACACTGGCTACGTTTTCCACAGAAGAGGGTCGAATACAAACTCTGTTGGCTTATGTAAAAGTCACTGCACAACTCTGCTCCGGAATATCTAAGGGAACTATGCATTCCAGATGAACTAGCTGACAGGCGTCTCACGCTTAGATCAGCTACGTCTACGGCGAGAGGAAAAGTTATTATACCTCTACGCAAACAGCGCACTAAATTTAGTGAACGCGCATTTGCGGTCGCAGGCCCTATGGCATGGAATGCTCTCCCAGCAGAGGTGCTAGGCTGTGAAAGTGAAGTGATGTTTCGGAAAAACTTAAAACCCACTTGTTCTCTAAATCATTTGAATAAATCCGTAGCATGTGACAACAAAATAAATTGTTTTAATTAAATTACAAATTTAAAAGCTTCAATTAAATTAATTCAACAATAGAATCAGTATGTCAAGCGTCCTTGAGGTATTTTATTACGAAAATGGCGCCATATAAGTTATCCATAATAATAATAATTATTATTATTATTTTAATTATGATTGAAATATATGCATATTTATACTGTAGAAAAACAGTCATTTAGTATCCAAAATCATCTTACCAAAACATGGCGGCCTTCGTGGTGTAGTGGTCAAGACTGATGACTCATGCACGGAAGGTTCCGGGTTCGATTCCCGGTGAGAACACAAAAATTAAAATGGAATTTTTCTCAAGCCTGGGTGATCACCACTGTGATTGGGCCTCCTGGCCTGTTGTGGTGCAAAAATAAAATAAGTGAAATAAAATAAACTAAAATAAACCATAAGTTTTCCTCAGCCTGAATCAAACGCTGACTTAATAGTAGATTTTCCCTAATACAAAGGTCCGACAGGTATTTTGGAGCCATTTCATGAAAGAATTTGAATACGGTCGAGCAAAGCTTATTTTTTATTCTTTCCGAGCTTTTAAACAAGTGCAAATCTCGAAGATGTTGTGAGATGAAAGAGAAACAGTGTCAGTATAAGATAATGATAGATCATTTCCTCGATTGTAGTTTTAAATCCAAAGTAACCCGACAAGTATCGGCACAGGAGCTGACGGTGCCACGACAGAAGAACTACTATGGAGATAGAACAATGAGGAGTGTAGTACCAAAACTGTACAATTTAATACCAGCTGAAAATCGTGAGGAAAAAACCTTATTTCATTGATAAAATAGTCAAAAAACTATTAAAAACAGCAAGTGAAACTTAAGTGTGCCTATAAATATATTTTATTCTTGATTTATTATTAAATTATGTACTTACTTATAAATTAAAAAAAAAGTATAATGAAACCCGCAGACAAGCTTCGGCTTTGCGGGAGCAAAAATACAATTATGTATGTTACTGATTTGTTAAAATGAATAAAACTTAAAAAAAAAAAGGTGAGAATATTTTTTTGCTCACGTAATAAGCTCCTTACTATAAATTTTATATGCTCCTTATTATAAAATTTCTTTTTTTTCCTCCATACAAGATCAATTTACCCTAATCCAAATGCAATCTTATATATTGACATTGGAGACTCTCAAGGGCGTTGATTCCAGCACTTGTTCACAAATTTAGACAAACACAAATGTAGTAAAAATAGCTTTGCACCCAGCCAACGATAGCTTATCAACTGAGCGTATTTCTTAAATTGATCAAAATTCCAAGGATTTTTAAAATTGAAAGCAAAAGCAATAATTGTAATATTTAAGTATGGTAATTTTCACTAACTATCTTAAGGAGCCATTTGTCTTCCTTAACGATCTAAGTAGAGTTTACAAAATTAAAGTGGGCGCATCCATCATCCGCTTTTTCTTTACAGCACAATACAAGGTCCTGCTTAAATATCTTTTAAGTAAACGAAAAACGTAAGAAAACTTAATTTCAAAGGATAAAATTGATAAAAATTAGTTTAATTTTATAAGTAATTCGACTACAAGTTTGAAGGATTTAAAGATAATATTTTAAGCCTTTTCGTGTAATTTTACATTTCATAAATAAAATTTATATAATTTTACTTTTAACTGGCGGACCCAAAAGACATTGTCCGGCCCGAATGTTAGCTTGCCGGCTATTAGCTGGGTCAGCAAACACAAAATCTCGAAAAATTCGAATTTTTTGATAAACTATATACTAAGTGAAATTTGACAATGACAAATGACATTTAAAAAATGCTTTATTGTATCTAGAAGGCGTGCAAAAACTGTTCGCATTAAAGGAATACTACTTTTTATTGATAGGTAGGTATCTAGGTACTTGTTTATGATTGAATTTCAAAACTAAAAATTATTAATATTCAAATATTGAATTGAAGTAGGTACCTAGATATTTTTTTATGGTTAAATTCTAAAACATAAAAAAAATCATTTTCAAAAGTATAATTATTTTTGCCAAAGTCAAACTCTGACCTTCTCACCAACAAGAATGCACTTTATTCATGAATGCAATTTTCAAAAATATATTGAATGTCAGTTAGTATTTTTTTAGTATTACCAAAAATCCAGTAAAAAGAAATATATGGAAATAAATTATAAGGAATTTCAGGAAATAATCTAATAGGGATCAATAAAAACTAATGTTGTTTGTAAACATTCAAAAACAAACTTTTTTCAAACCAAAAAAAATCATCCTTTTTTTTGTATATGCACTCGCGTCAAATGCAACCCTGGTAGGTCGATGAAAAAGAGATTTACTCGTATGTTCCTAACTTTTTTTTTACAGATTTTATTGAAAACTTTAATATCTATTAACACGCGCAGCGCAAAGATCTACGTTTCTCTGAAAATTGCACGTTAATCGATTAAGCCGTATAGGAGAAGTTCAGTGACATCACACATACAGAAGAATTATATATATTAAGAAGATATTTAGTTTTAAAACATCTGTATTTCAAACGTCATGTTTTTCTACTTATTTCATGGCTTTTTTAATTCATTCTTATTAAAGCAAAATTCTTCTTCCTTGCCATAAATCTGCCAAACTAAAGCTGCATCAACCTGGAGGCATCTGGTGATGTCCACGTGCTCCATTTAGGAGCTGATGGGGAAAATCGAGAAGAATAATCTTTCCATGTCCCCTCCCCTATACAACTTATTTCTGGCAAGAATTTTGGATTATGGCTAACTCAAATCTCTCGGTATATTTTCCTTAAGAACTCTGCTTTTATAAGTAGATTTTGGGAAGCTAACAAATCCAAATATACTGAAGTACAACAACCGTTTGTCCGAAAGAACCTCAAGGTTTTATCCAACGCGTTATCCTCCGCGCCCAGAGGCCATACAAATGCAAGTCAGGACTTTCCCATAAATACGGCAATTTTCTTGCATAATACTCGTACTGCTTCTGGGTCTAAAATATGTTTTCTTTTGAATGTTTTTGTGCAGGATATAAGAAAAGTGTTTATTATTATTATTATTTTTTTATTTAAATTTTTGTTCCAGTAAAATGGCTATAAAGTGCAGAGCCAATTCTACCATATAAACATATAAACATGAACATAAATATAAACAAAAATATAACAATAAACATAAATATAACAATAAACATAAATATAACAATAAACATAAATATAAACATGAAACAAAATTTTATATTGCAGCACTTATGGTGGTCTTAACATATCGCGCCATCGCTTGAACAACGGTGATTGGATCCACTCTGCGGTGGCTTGGAGAATTTCGTTATTAGACTTTTTTAGGCGTTCCCATAGGCTCCAGGCTCTTTGGCGAAGCAGGGCAGCGAAGGTGTTTATTCGTCCAGCTGTAAACATTTCAAAGGCACTGCAGTACCTAGGCAATCCGAATAATTGTCGGTATGAGTTGTTATACGTGATCCTTAATTTATTCCACGCTCCTTGCGTATAGTTGTTCCAAAGTTCCGCTGTATACTTATATGTATATTTAGGAAAGATTCATTGACACACTTTCGATTATTTGACTACAAGTTCACCCCTTGAAATAACAAGGTTCCACATTGGCTTGTAATAAAATAAAATGATGTAAGTGACGTAAAAGCTAATAAAATATATATTGTTGAATAAATTTTCAAATGACGTATAACATAACGACTTATTTTTCAACAATATTTTAGTTTGTCCAAATTTTTGTAGACAAGGATTGGATTCAACTCCCGGGGAGCTGTTAACATTAACAACAGATATTACAACAGATATGAACAACATTTAAGAGAAAGAAATAAAGAAGTCTAGGCATCTACAGGGCTTATGACCAGCTTCCTAGGGAGTTGAATCCAGTCTATGTCTACAAAAATTTAGACAAACTTAAAATATTGTTGATAAATCCACCTGGTCCATGAAGAAGTATAGAAATTGAAAAAATAAAATTTTCAGGCGTTGCCTAGAACGTAGGTGAAATAATTCATTTAGATGAATCTCACCGGCATAAATAAAGGTTTCAGGTCTTTGACTCCACAAAAATCAACAGATGAAATAATTGAAGGAATATATATGTTCAAATATGGGCAGAATGGTGAATGTTACACAGTGTGTAAAGTGGCCACTTAAACCAGCCAATGACAGGTCATAAGCCCTGTAGATGCCTAGACTTCTATATTACTTTCTCTTAAATGTTCTTCATATCTGTTGTAATATATAAGAGACTTATTTTTTTTACATAAATAAATGTATGTCTATTAAATTTACAAGTAAAATAAATAAAATCGTTTTCAATTATTCAATCGACAACACAATTTTAATGAACGTCGAGATAATTCGAGATCTTGCAATTCTTTTTTATAATTATTTATATATTTTTTCAAATATTTTAACCCTTACAAATTTATATATTTATTTTTAGAATTTTTTATATTTTTTTATACATCCTCTGTTGTTGATCAAATCAAAAACAAAATCAAGAAATGAGCTTTGTGCTGGTTTGGACATGTAGAGCGAACGGACAACGAAAGAACAGCTAAGAATATTAACATTGCGCATGTTGATGGATGCAGAAATAGAGGAAGACCGAGAAAGACATGGCATGACCAAATTCAACAAATACTTGAAGATTGACTGGTCAAAAGTCGGAATAATCGGCGGGAGTGCATGAGAAGATGAATGAATGTAGAGGAAGCGAGATCTGTATGCAAAGATAGAGTGATATGGCGTTCTTTCCTCTCTGCCTACTTTTACGGGGAACCGGCGTTATGGTTTGTTTGGTTGGTTGTATTTCTCCTGTATTTGTTAATATTTTCCGTATTATAAAATAAATCAAAAGTTAAAATTCAATTCTACAAAAAAATTAAAATTACTTACTAAAAATCAAAATATACAAAAAAATGCTGTGCTATGCTTCCCCTTGTTTCGTTTCGATGTACCTACCCAAACTTGAAGGTGGGGGTCGGTAGTGTCTTTAAAATCGCTAGAGGAAATTTATCTTCAACGACAAAGACATGCATATTTTATTGGGCCAAAAATTTTTAATTCTTTTTTTGCTGATTCAAAACATTAAAAAAAATTCTACTTCTAAAAAACATGCACTATCCTGGATTCAAACTAAAGATATGAACTCTTTTTCTATGATTTATTTTGTTGCCCTTTAATAATAAGGAATATTTTTGTGTTTTTTATTTTAATATTTTTTATTTCCTTTTTTAATTTCTATAAAAAAATGCCATAAAATCTTTTACAGAATAATTTACATTTTCTTTCTTATGTTACAAAAAAATTGTAACTGTCCATTATTTATTATGGGAGCAAAAATTCATTAACATTTTCTTGTCATTATTATTATTATGAATAACCTTTATAGCGCCATTTTCGTAATAAAATACTTTAAGGGCGCTTTAAATAGTGAATTTATTGTTAAATAAATTTAATTGAAGCTTTTAAATTTGTAATTTAATTAAAACAATTTATTTTGTTGTCACATGCTACGGATTTATTGAAATGATTTAAAGAACAAGTGGGTTTTAAGTTTTTTTCCGAAACAGTATACCCACGAACCGGCCATGCCTCTGTGGGATTTTTTTTGCTTACTATTTTAACTATTAATATGTATTTCATTGCTACGTTTTTATGCTTTATTTTTTACAATAATAATACAACAATAATAATACTCTGTTTTATCATTTATGTTTATTGTAAAAAACAAATTAAAGTAATTAAAAAAAAATAATACCGTCAAGGTGAAGGTATGACGTCTTTATCTTCCCATCATAATCGAGGAACTGAAGAATCTCAGTGGGGTAAAGCCATGGATAATATCCGTACAGAAACCGAAGAAATGTCTTCATGGAGACTAACTTCTAATAACTAATTTCTTCATTAAGACAAGCATTCAACGTCACGTGGCAGCATGCTAAACATTTTAAGAATAATATATCCTATGGTGTTTTACATTTGACTAAAAAATTAAATAAATATTTAAAAACTCACCTGGCTGAATAATATTCGAAGAAAGCTACAAGAATTTCAATCGATCTAGTCATTGCTGCCCACATTTCATCTTTGGTGCATTTTGTAGACATTTATTGATGTAAATTACAATCGTAATTCAATATCTTGGACTGCCTCAAACCAAGGTGGCCCTGGTATATCACAAAACTTATTCACAATTCACGAATTAATTTTATCTTAAAAATAGTCCACACTTCACTGATTCATTTTTTATAATAATTATTGCATCGATTAATTTATACATTATCAACTGAAATAATAAACAAAACACAACGTTGAATATTAAAAAAAGTACTTGATTTTTTGTTATTTTTTTGGAATTTTTAAAATCCCGTTAGGGTTGAATAAATTAATCATATTTTAAGTCATGTTTCTCTTGTAAGAAGTAAAAAGTAAAATGGAATACGGATCAGCCATTTGGAATCCCCATTACAATAACTATATATTTTAACATATTACAACAGAGATGAAGAATGATGTAATAACTTATATTTCCATATAAGTTATTAATTTAAAAAATACTTGGTACACTTCCACTTATTTATTTTGACCAATTCGCGCTTTCACACCAGTCTGAAGATGCCCATTATAGGGTGAAAGCGCTAATTGGTCAAAATAAATAAGTGAAAGTGTACCAAGTATTTTTTAAATTAAAAACTTTTATGTAAATATAAGTTATTACATCATAACAATGGAATTCCATCAAGAATTGTCAATAAATAATTTAAATGAAATAAGAGATGAAGAACATTTAAGAGAAGGTACTATAGAAGTCCAGGCATCTACAGGGCGGGGCTTATGACCTGTCAATGGCTGGTTTAAGTGGCCACTTTACGCACTGTGGAACATTCACCATTCTGCCCATATTTAAACATCTATATTCCTTTAATTCTTTCATCTGTTGATGTTTGTGAAGTTAAAGAGCTTCAACCTTTATTTACGCGGGTGAGATTAATATAATTAAATTATTTCACCTACATATTAGGCAACGCCTGAAAATGTTATTTTTTCAATTTCTATACTTCTTCATGGACCAGGTGGATTTAACAACGATATTTTGAGTTTATCAAAATTTTTGTAGACAAGGACTGGATTCAACTCCCTGGGGAGCTGTTTATATTAAAATATTACAACAGAGATGAAGAACATTTAAGAGATGAAGAACAACTCTTTAACTTCACAAACATCAACAGATGAAAGAATTAAAGGAATAAAGATGTTTAAATATGGGCAGAGTGGTGAATGTTACACAGTGTGTAAAGTGGCCACATAAACCAGCCATTGACAGATTATAAGCCCTGTAGATGCCTGGACTTCTATATTTATTTATTTATTAATTTACACGCCCAATTGCCTTTTACAAATATTGAAAATTACATTTAAGTGCAGCAGTGAAACATAAGTATGTAAATTTAGTTAAAATTAAAGATAACATAAGAAAAACTAAAAGATACTATAATAAGTAAAAATAAGGAAATGTTCCAACATAGGTCTATGGGTACATAGGAAAATATTTAATAAATTTACATATGAAAACATACACACATACATACACACACATATACATACATGCCTTCTCTTAAATGTTCTTCATCTCTGTTGTAATACGTTAGTATAAACAGCTCCCCAGGGAGTTGAATCCAGTTCTTGTCTACAAAAATTTGGACAAACTCAAAATATTGTTAAATATATGTGTTGTTAAATCTGTACAAAAAAAATTCTTAGACTTTTATCACAGAAATGACAATAGAGTTCCATTCTAAATAGTTACGAAAAGCGACGTCAACAATTTAACTTCAAAACTTTAGAAACTAGAAGAAAGGTAAGTGACTTGTTATATTTATATAAGATTGTAAATAGTAAATCGGAAAGTTCAAGCTGTTTAAGTACTATAAAAATTAGTGTTCATAATGGCCATACCGAGGAACCCAAAAACATTCCACGTAGCTTCATTTAAGAATAATGTGTCCTTCTTCAATCCAGTGTCAAGAATGTGCAGATTGTACAACACCATTGAAAACGTAGAAATCGACATTTTTGACGCTGGATTGTTTAGGTTTAAAAAGTGTATACAAAATGCGTTTTTATATTGATATATTATTTTTTTCCATTTAATTTTAATGGATTACATTGCTGGTTTTGTTTCGATGCATATTTTGTTGATTGTTATTATTAGTATTTTATGAATTGTTTTTTTTAGTTTTATATTATTGAATTTTTTTTTTTAAATAATTTAATTTTGATAATTTTTATTGTTAATTTTATGAATATACGGATTTTATTCATGTTTATTTTATTATTAATTCGTACAATTTTTGCAATTTTTTATTTAAAAAAATAAATATTTGCGTTTTTATGATTTACCCAAATATTTCATTTTGAAGGCCATTTTCAACGAATTGTAAATAACTCACTATTAGAAAATGGAATCAAGTTGGGGTAGAGTAGGATTCGAACCACGGACTTTTGGTCCGTGAGTCCGAGACTCTAGCCACGGGACCACAACCCGATTTTTATTAATATAATTTTTATTAAGATAATAATTTATTTTGCTCATTTTATATAAATATGTATTCAGTTAGTGTTAACATGTAATTGATGAAAAATAAGTAGTGTCTAGTCTTTTAGTGTTTCAATATTTATGTGTATTATATATTATTTTTCATTGTTTGTAAACCAAATAAATAAATGTTATGTCTCGTCTGTTAAGTGTTGCAATCATAGGCTTTTGACTTTTTTTTTATTAAAATAAAAAAAAACTGCTAAGCCTTCATTTTAGAGGCTTGACAGCAGGTGGTAAAGAGAAGATAAGGAAGGAAGTTATGAAAAATAAACTAGATTCACTGCCTGCAATATAATATTTTTTTCTAGTCCTGTGCAACAACCTACTTGGTTATATTGGATTTAAATGTTTAAGTTTATGGTTTTAAAGAACTGTCCAACTACTCCAACTGTCCTACTAGGTTTAAGTGTACAATCCATTATTCATAAGGACAATTAATAAAATCTCAAAACATAAAATTTCTATTCAGAAATGGATAGTGGAGGTGGGTTGCGCACGGATCGATGAGTGGATCAAGCAAAATATGTAAAATGTATGCACTGTTTATGTACTTTTTTAAATTGGTCTATATACATTAGTTATGTTTTTTATGAATATTTTTGTTTTTTGTTGTTTATTATGTTAATTATAATTAGGTTAATTGGTTTGATTACGTTTTTTTTATTGTTATTATTTTGTTAACTTTGTTAACTTTGTTAAATAGCTAATCTTAGGCATGTTTCACATTTTGCAAAATGTTTCCCTCGGCACGGGACACGCCAGTGAGGAAACATTATTCTGTATAAAAAAGAATCCAAACAATGTAAAAGTATAAATAAATAAACCAATAACACAATATTTGGGTAATGCTCGTTTTTGCAACAGGGGTGGCTTAATATTTAGCTAGAGCACATCTCGGGGATTTGTTTTGCTATGATGAATGTGTATAGTGGGGTTTACAGGTCAGTGTAATACGTGTCCTGATAAAACTGGTAGACATGGAAAAGTCAGTAAGTGGTTGTATACAAATATTTGCAAACAGTTATTAAAATGTTCAACCACAAAATTAATGTATTATTAATATTTAATTATACTTTTTTTATCAAATAATATCAAACCTGCTTTTTACACAAATAACAATATTGGTAAATTATTGCTTAATAAGAAAGATGAAAATAGTTTTTTAAATAATTTAGGTATTAACCTATTAAAATGCAATTCTTGTCCTTCAGTTTACGTTGCAAGAACATCAAGAGATTTGGATATTCGTGTTAAAGAACATATGAGGTGTCTTCACAATAATAATTTATTTGAATTCGCAAATCACCTAATCAATATAAACCATGACTTTAATAAAAATACAGGAGTTGAAATTTAACATACAAATAATAAAGGGTAAAAAGTAAATCATATGGAAATATTTCACATTAGAAAAGCTTTAAAAAATAATGTTCCTTTGATCAATAATCAAACAAACTTTCAATAAAGTAATTTATATGATGTTTCACTGTAATGGTCACCCTATTAAACCCATTAAGCTAACCCCCTCCCTCCATCCCTTCAATTTTTTTCATTTTTTTCTCAAACAATATAATATTCTCATAATTTAATCAGTGCATGTTTGTCCTAATCAGTGCATGTGCTTATTAAAATGCATGTCATGTTGGTTTTATATTTTTGTATAACAACTATGGTGAAGGTGTGTAGTGGGTTTTGCATGATGGTTTAATTGGTGTCCTGACGAAGAGACGGGTACGTCTCAAAACCGATTGACATAGAAAAGTCGTTAAGTAGTGTTATACAAATATTTAATAACATTTAACAAAATTAATGCTTTGAATAATACAACTTCTAATGATTAATTTCTCGTGATTTTTTTCACTTGTTTTTTCAGAATACTAACGCCACTATTTGGAAGCCAATTTTTCAATAAGCATACAATCTTGGAGATTTATCTTTGTGTAAAAATATTTTACTGAAACAACTTTGGGAGTGCAAAATATTTGAAACGAGAATAAATTCAGAAAAGATACTAAAATGATACATTTCCAATTTCATTTCGTATCAGACGGCAAGTAAAAGAAAACTAAAAGATTTTCAATTGAAAATAAAATTTAACTCCTGAAAGGAATAACGAATGGATTTATAATGAAATGTTTCATGAATATTTTATGATTTGATAAACAATTAAAATGCAATCAAAAGCATATATACTTATTTAATAAACATTTTTTTTCTTGTCTATTCTATTTGTGCCTGAGAAGCGTATCTAGGGTCCCCCTGGAGCAAATATTGACCTTTTTGAAATTGATTAATTTTTTGCATAATCCTACTCCGTAACATATTACAACCGACATAAAGAGAATTTTTGAGAAGGTAATATATAAATCTAGACATCTACGGGGCTAATGACCTGTCATTGGATGGTTTAAGTGGCCACTTTACACACTGTGTAACATTCATGATTCTGCCCATATTATAGAAACCAAATTTTTCATCTGTTGATGTTATTGCCTTTAATAGTGATTAATTTGAAGGGGATAAAATAAGTAATGATGCAAAAATAAGGTGAAAGTTGCTTTACAAATTTCGGGTCAAATTTGAACATAATTACAATGAATATATGAGCGATAAGACGCATAGGACCATAAGACGAACCTTTAATTTTTGACTGAATTTTCTGAGTAAAAAAAGGCGCCTTATGGTCCAAAAAATACGGTTCACAGTTTACTACCACACAAGTCATATTTATAACTGGCAGAGGAAGGAAAAAAGCCGAGTGAACGCGGTTAAAAAGCAATCTCTGTGTGGGAATTCAATGTATGACAGGGTTACAAATGATGAAATCAGGCGAGAGTGTTAATCTGAGTCAAGTTTAATTGATAAGATTAAGAAAGGGTCTCTGGGATGGTATGGTCGCGTAGAACGAATGGAAGACAAAAGAATGGTAAGTGGATAACCCACAGTTTAACAACACACATTTTAACCATGGCCCACTAGGCAGCAAATAAATTTAACGTGTAACGCGTACTTGTACAAATGAAGTAAAATACAACTAAATAAAATTAAAGCAAGAAAAAAAAAAATCTCTACCCCAAGACAATATCCGGTATATCTTAGTTCTTTCTTTTCTTTTGGTTTCGAATTAAATGTCAGGCTCACAATATCCGGTATATCTCCAAGACAATATCCGGTATATCTTAGTTCTTTCTTTTCTTTTGGTTTCGAATTAAATGTCAGGCTCACGTCAAAATATGGCTGGCGGCTAGAGAATGACTAAATTTTGCGTTAGGCATGGGTTGAGTGTCATAACTTTAGAGGATTCGAGGTAAATCTTGCTTTGACTTTTCTTCATTAACACGTATTCCCGTATTTTCTCCCTGGATTATGGTACTAGAGCCGTGATTTTTGCCGAATTTTGATTTGAGCACGACGAAGACTCTTAGCCTATCACATGAGGAGATAAAACGAAACACTTATAAATAACTCAAAAAAGTCCTAAATAAATAATGTGTGTCCTTAATATCGTTAATTTATTCGGCATTCACTTCGTAACACTTCATAAAAATTAAATGTGTGTCTTTATTTAAGAAAACACGTTTGTTCAACCAGCTAATAGTAGGCAAGTCAAAGTTCGGACAGGACAACGTCTGTCAGGTCCGCTAGTAATTGATCTAATTAAGAAAGGGTCTTCAAATTGGTTTGATCATAAAGAACAAATGAATTTTTGTTAATCTTTGCTTTTAATTTTTGTATAAAATTGTAAGATTCAATATGTCCATGTATTTATAATTTTCTCAAACTGAACGGTTTGGGTAGGTAGGAAGAAATTGCCTTAAGGCAATATGCCCGCACTTATATGTATATTTATTGTATATGTATATAAAGTGTCAAATAAATAAATAATTTGAGCAAACGTTTCACTCCTGTATTTAATTTAGTATTTTTAATATTGTTTGGTAAAATGTTGAATGTTTTAGGTATACTGTATTGCAGTGTCCTTTTGACATATTTATTGCAATATCTAGAAACAGCTAGCCCTTACATACTAGTAAACCTGGTGTTGTAATCATGTACCAACTTGTGTTTATACTCGGAGTGCGACGCATGCTGACAAATTAATTTGTACCAAAGTAGAGCCCTAACAGATAATTTATTTAAAAATGGCCAAAATGAACGGTAACGTGAGACGAGGACAACCAAGGAAGACGTGGCTTGATCAGATAAACCAAAATCTTAAGTCTGGTCATGTCGAAAGCAGACAGAACCGAAGGGCATGTATGAATGTGGAAGAAGCTAGGAATGTATGTCAGGATCAGAGGCGGTTCCTTAGTATGTGCATAAGTGAAGTGCTCTGCCAAGTAAAACTATGTGGAAATAAATTATCAATTTTATTGATAGTAAAACTATGTTATAGGTAGGTAGAATGAAACAGGGATACGGTGCAATATTATACACGTAAACACCATAATATTCAATACTAGCGCCAAAAAATCTAGCGAGATCGACTCTAGCGGACGATTTTCGCATCTTGTCTACGCATGCGCAATCGTACCTGTGCATGTTCTGTTTTGCCCTAAATTTGTATGAAATATGTAATTTCTCCCTAGATCGTCATTTGAGCGAGATAGACAACGCTTTATACCGGTGAATCATGCGTTAGAGGCAGAAGGTCATATACATACTCCGGGCATTGCCAACGCACGCGCAGATTTAAAGTTTGAAGTTCGTTTGCAATGTCACTTTGAACATGCGTAATCTCATGATGTTATTACGAATTTAGTTGATTTAGTATCCTATAACGTGCGTATAATGTTGGGCGAATTTAGCGTTCCTGGTTCCGATGCGCGGGTTGTCATCTGTCATACTATTGCCCGTTTATCACGTTAGACCTGTCATATTGTTATAATATTATTGAACTTAATATATAAGTTTACAAAATGTAAAGAAATGCAATGCCCATATTTTCGGCCAGGAGCCGCCAGTGATCAGGATAGACGTGTGTGGCGGTCCATTATCTCTGCCTACCCTTACGGGGAAATGGCATGATGGTAGTAGTAGTTGAAAGAAATTTGTCTTACACTTCCCATGCTAGGAAAGCCGTGAATTTGGGAAAGATGGCTTTCCACAAAGTTGCACGCTTGGCCAGAGCCAGCTGATTGTCTTTTGAAACTTTAACAGTCTATTATAAATCCATTTTCCTAGGCATCGTATGCTATGCAGCTGGCTGTTGGGCACACCGATGTGAGTTGCAATATTTCAGGCGAATTATTTTAAGTGGACAAAGGCAACCTCTTCTGGCTCTTTCTAGAGCATATAGGACATGCTCAACGGATGCACTCCCGGTTCTAACGGGCTTGTTTCCTTTAGATCTGGAGGTTCAGCGACAATCTGCAAATTTCCACCTAAAAAGAAGGTGTTTCTCTGTTGTTGGTGGCGTCCATCTACTCCCAACTAAAGAAATGTCTCAATTGAATATGAAAAAAAGACTTTAAATGCTCTTCTTAATGCTTGGCAATCACGATGGGAATCTTCCCCTTCAGGAAGGGTTACCTTCCTTTTTTTCCTTCAACCCGTCAGCGCTTAGAATCTTCTTGGGTTATCCCCGATCACTGGACTACGCAGTTTTTATCAGGTCATGGTAAATTTAATAAAAAAATATTTGTTTTTAATATTGTTGACTCCCCTTCGTGCTGCTGCGAATATCCTAACCAATCTTCTGAACACATCCTGTGGTCTTGTCTCTTTCCCCTTCTCTTTGATTACCGAATGGAGCTTCTCGCTACTATCCGTGGCCCTGTTATAGGTCCTGCCGGATATACAGATCTGGTGGCTTCTAAAAAGAATTTCGAGGCTTTTAAAAGGTTTTGTAATCATTTCGGCGAATTGATCATGTCCAATCAATTTAATCCCAGTCAGTGAAGAATTCACTTCCCTCTCTTCTCAATCCAATGAAGTACATATTATGTACTTCTGGAATACTTTCTTTCAGCACAAAAATGCTAAGGCTACCAGATTTCAGAGAACTCCTTCGGGCAGCTTTTCTCGTTTGACAACGAGCAAATTTTCCGTGTATGTGGGCACCGCCAAGGAGACTTATGTCCCCCTTCTCTTATGTTCCTCCTGATGCGGTGTGCGGTATGCGGTGGGTAAGCTGTAGTAGTTTTAGTAGTAGTAGACTAATTATTCTCTCATTACGTGTTCACGCACAAATTTTCTTACTTCTAACTTAAGATCAGATACTGTTTTCCTTAAATTTTCTAGAAAAAGGGATACAAATTTACTTTATGTTATGAGTAATAGCCAAACTTGAAAGGTAACGATTTAAGTTTTCTGAATAAATATCCCGTTTTATGTCTGTTTGATACAAAACATAAAACGTTATTTCTAAAACTTCTAATTGTTTATTTTGACAAATTTAAACTGCCTTAGCAGGATAATAGGAAAGTAACAAGAAAGATATTGGAAAGGAAGGTGGGTGCCGGCAACAGGGTGAACGGCGCATTTAAATCAACCTTAGCAAATAAAAATGTTTCTCGCAGAAGGCGAAATTTGCCAATCACAATAGAGTACTTGTGAAGATTCCTATGCTGTGGTATTGGAGGTCCATGATGGATGACACACACACGTGCTAAATTATTTAACCTAAAATGTAGAGCGATGGCCGATGAAGCACGTCATCGTTTAATATTAAATACATAAAATAGGATGTATGGATCAAATATTTGCTCTGCGAAATATGACAGAAAATTTTCTGGCTAAAAACCAGACACATTTCTGTGCATTTGTCGACCTGCAAAAGGCATTTAATAGAGTTGACAGAGATACATTGCGGAAGGTTTTATCGGAGTTTGGAGTGAATGGTAACCTGATACGGGCTTTTGCGTCACTGTACAAGGACAGAACAGCAGATGTGAAGGTAAATGGGTCATTCACATTGTGGTTTTTTTTTTATTATTTTTATTTATTGTCGATATCAACAGTAATACATGTAACAAAAATAAAACAAATAAAATATACAGATAATAAAACCAATGACAGATATCCACAGAAATACATGGTGTTTGTGTGAGTGAGTGGGTGTTATATTGGAATGAGGGTGGACACGTGTGTAAATATTGCACAAGTGTCAAGTGACGAAAATATAAATATCTATAAAATACTAAGAATTAGAGATAAAATAAAATAAAATAAAATAAGATTAAATAAGACTTAATTGTTGAAACTAAGTATAAGACAAAAAAGTATGTTTTAAGACGCGCATTTTAAATGTTATTTTTTACAATCAAATGGATCAATAAGGGGAAGGTTCAAATTATATTCACGAGCAAAACGTATCAGTGGAGAGTTTAGGGCATAGTTCGCACGAACTGCTGGTACATGAAATAGAGAGCTCGACGTGTGACGGGTGCGGTAGCCGGGGACATTTAATGATAACTCCGACAAAAGAGCCGGACTATCAAGGCGTCCACTAAGTATGTCATTAAGCACCCCCATGTCCAACAGAAGACGGCGATCTTCTAAAGTAAGCAAGTGGTGCTTTTTGCATTGACATTTAACATTCTTAAAGGAGTTAAATAAGTGTATAAATGCAACCTGCAGTTAAAAATGTCTACATCAATACTGAGTCCATTATAATTTCTACATGTACGTCTAATGAATGAATTCAAGGTATATTTGTTTTTACAAGTTGGTACATAAAAATCGGAATTTGATCTGGTATAGCGAAGAGAACAACGGAAACCAATATTTTGTAAAAGATACGGCGAATCAATTATATTATTTAGAATTTTGAAAAGAACAATTAAGACAAATGTAAGTCGTCTTTTTTGTAGTGATTCTATATTAAAATTGATTGAAGATGCGCCGTAATCATTTACAATGTTGCCAAAACGATATTCCAGGCTCCTTATAAATTTATTTTGAATGTTTTCAATTCAATTAATATATACGTTATACTGATTAATATATATGTATGAAGATATTAAGTCGGTTATTGTCCTGCGATCCTCCAGAGTAGGTAAATTAAAAAAAAATTACAAAGACATATAGTAAATTTATTCTTTCGGAATATGCAGTTTGAAATTAATGAATCTATAAAATTTTCGTTAAACTCTTTTAACATTGTTTATGTGAATTTCGTAAAAAGGGGAACCATATAGTAGAGTTGTACTCTAATTGGCGTTTAATTTATTTAAGTTAATTTTGTTCAGTTTCTTATATATATGTTTCTTCGTGGAACTGTTGTAATAAAGGCACAGAAATAAGTAAGCACTCAATATTATAGATGAGAAAAATTAGATTGAAAAAACGTGATACTATTAAAATGTTCTAGAAGTATTAAAATCAACGTGAAATATAATGTGGAAAGTGTGTTTATAAACTAGAGTCGTGTTCAAACCACTGCCTTATTAAAATTTATATGTCACGTATAAACTTACTAAGAAATCCTTTGAAACGGAATATTACATTCATACACTCCATTCTATGTAAGTACGCCCCTGGTACAATGCAAACTTCCCCTACTTACATAACTGCCGTTATAAGGAAAAGTATCGTAACTACAAAGTAGGTAATAGTGGAATATCGCATACTATGAATACCGATCAAAATACATGAAATAGGTTAAAAAATATATATTTTCAAAATCAATTTGGATATTCTGGAGAAATGTTTTTATATATAACTTTAAAAAAGAAATTTTATAAAAATATATCACCAGAAAATTTGACATGTTTGGCATTGCGTTTGCACATGTGCGACATTGCGTCAGTGACAAGTGACTAGTGAGTACCCAAAATCAACGAAAGCTACCCTTCGTATGTTTTTATCGGTTATGTTATCTATAGTGTTAAAACGGTGCTTTATCTGTTTAGTTTTTTATTGTTTACTTTTTAGCATGAACACTTTAAAAAATTACTTTTATGCTCAATGTTTATTTTTGTACATTTATTGATAATTTTAAGTTGCTAGAATTTCACTCGTCCATGCACTTTGTAGCTGCAAGACGATTAGTAATCTAGCTTCAATAGGTAAATGTCATCAACTATCAAATTTCCAAATTTAGTAAATGAGGTCTAGAATTCCAACCGTTCATGCGCTCAGTAGCTGCAAGACTTGTTGTTATCTAACTTCTATTTTTATAAATTTGTTTTTTATTTTGTTTTTTGAAATACCACTAAAATTCTGAACTCTGAACGTGTAATATAGCTCTTATATATCATAACTGGAGACGAGAAACAAGAATCCCAAGTGTCCACGCGCTCGATATTTATTTATTGTACAGCGCCCTAGAGGGGATTTTCACAAAAACGGCGCTATATAAATTATGCAAATATATATATTGATAGTTGTGACGTCGAAATTTATAACGATGTTTAAAAAAAAGAATGGTCAGGAACAAAATTGAAAATAAACATGAATCGTGACTTATTAGGGGCGTGGCCAATGGAATGACCGTTTTTGCGGGAATTCAAAATTAAAAATCAATTTTTTGTTTTTTTTGTTTGGTAAGTTAGACGTATCTTCTCTCAATCCTTTTAATGTCAACAGTACCAATATCCAATACAGGAAATCTATAAAAATCTAGGAGTACTAATGGATGAACATCTATGCTGACGAGCTCATAGCCGCAAAATATTTTTCAGTCTACATTCACTTAGAAGGTGTAAAAACTCTTACCCATTAATACTAAATGCTCACTCGTACAAGCATTACTCCTACCAATTCTAGATTAGGCTGATGTTTCCATGACTGATTTAAGCTGTGAGCAACTTGATAAACTTGAACGACTTCAGAATACGTGCAAGGTATATTTTTGGTCTAAGGAAATTTACGGATCTCGACATTTGTGCATCTATCATACATCGTTTTACCACACGTTCGCCTGAGGGATCGCATTTTGACAGCATCCAACCTACTTTCGTCATCATTTTTCCAATTCCATACTTCGTTCCCATACATTAGAGTTGGCACTAGAACTCTATTGTGAACTGCTAGTTTAGCCTCCTGCGATAAACATTTGTTTGCCAAATTAGATTTCAGTGCACCGTTCACCTTGTTCCCGGCACTCACCCTCCTTTCCATCCCTAGTAAACATACTTCCTAGGTACACAAATTCTTCTACCTGATTCAGAATACCTCCGTTCACACTGATCTCACATTTAGTTATATTTTCATCCCTTTCAAAAACCATCACTTTCGATTTATCAACATTCATAAGCAAATCGCATTTCTTGCACACATCGTAGACTTTTGTTACCAAGAATTGCAGGTGGCAGAATTACATATGATATTGTTAATTCAATTGCATCACTTCGTAACACCCCCCTGCTCTAAGTTTCACTGATTAATTTGTTTATTTTTGTTTAAATTCTATGACATTGTGAACAATATTCTTTGTTTACTATATTAGTTTTATATCACCCGTCGATGGGAGGAGTGCTCTCCCGAAACTGTAGTAGTGTTCTTGTAAAAGAATAACATAAAAGTGTAACACAAATTAAAAAGTTTTATTTTAATTATAAATTAATTAATAATTTAGAATTACATATGTTTTATTTTTAAAATATATTTTTGAATTCCTCATACAGTATACAATACAATGAAAAAATGGTTGGACGTGTGAACTTATTAACTTGGATTTATTCATTCGCAAAATTTTGGAGAGTATCATGAAAAATTATAATTTTGTTTTTTCGGCAGTACATGTTATTCCCGACACATGCGGGCCATAAGTGTGTGTCTGTAGCATTAATTGAAACCAAGGCAGTTTGAATAATATGTCCTGATGTCTGAGTGTTCTCAACCCCGCATTTATTTGTATTTTATTGAGGAGGATAGTATCTACTTTATAATTTAATATTTTAAAGAGCATTTTTTTATAAAAAACAACGCGGTGTTTTGTCAGGGAATCAAAATAAAAAAGAGTTAGCATTTGTTCGTAATTTAAATTTGAAAGGGGGTTGGACATTTGGAACATATGTAAAAGGTACTTTAAGAACTTTTTTTGAAAAGATTCCATCGAGTTGATATGATTTTGATATTGCGGACTCCATACGCCTGGGGCATACTAAAGATCAGTGCGAATCAAACCCATATACAGACATTTCGTACAGAGTTTCCGGTTTTTTAAAGGGTTTGGTAACTCTTTTAAGGAATTTCAGTCGTTTAAGTGACTTACGAGTTATGTAATCTATTTTACTACTACTAATACCATCACGCCATTTCCCCGTAGGGGTAGGCAGAGTGAATGGACTAACACACGTCTATCCTGGCAAATATTTCTAGCTTCTTCGACATTAACACATCTTGTCATTCATGCCCTTCGGTTCTGTCTGCTTTTGACATGACCGAACTTAAGATTTAGGTTTATCTAATCATGCCACGTCTTTTTTGGTCGTCCTCGTCTCACGTCACCGTTCGTTTTCGCCATATATACTTGTTTTACCATTCTTTCGTCGTCCATTTGCTCTACGTGACCAAACATCGCAGAGACCGTTTTTTAATCTTATCAATTAAACTTAACTCAGATTTACACTCTCGCCTGATTTTATTATTTGAAAAACCAAGTCATACATTGATTTCCCACACAATCGTCTAAGAGATAGCATTTCAACCGCGTTCACTCGGCTTTCATCCTTCCTCTGCCAGTTCCATGTTTCACTTCCACACACAAGTGTTGGAACTAAAACTCTGTTGTGCACTGCCAGTTTAGCTTCGATTGCCATATTCTTATTAGATCAAACCAACTTGAAGACCCTTTATTAATTTATCAATTACTAGCGGACCCGACAGACGTTGTCCTACCCAAAATTTGGCTTGCCTACTATTAGCTGGTTGAACAAACGTTTTTTCGTCAATAAGGACACACATTAAATTATTATGAAGTGTACCGAAGTGAATGCCGATTCAATTAACAATTTTAAAGACACACATGATTTATTTTGGACTTTTTTGAGCTATTTATAAGATTTTCGTTTTATCTCCTCATGTGATTGGCTAAGAGTTTTCGTCGTGCTCAAATCAAAATTTGACAAAAATCACTGCTTAGTACCATATTTCAGGGAGAAAATACGGGAATATGTGTTAATGAAGAAAAGTCAAAGCGAGATTAACCCTGAACCCTCTAAAATCATGAAACTCAACCCACGCCCAACGCAAAATTTAGTCATTCTTTAACCGCCAACCATATTTTGACGTGAGCTTGACATTTAATTCGAAAACAAATGAAAATAAAGAACTAATATAGATCAGATCTTGTCTTGTGGTAGTAATTTTTAATTAATTTGCTACCTACTTGGGTTATGGTGAAAATGTTTTGATTTTTACTGTGGGTTATTGTGAGTAGGTACCACATTTTGGTCTTTGGTCAAAAACAGTACTTTATTCAAGTGCATATAACAAAAAAAAAAAACCAAATAAAAATTTAAGAATCGAACTGTCATTGTGCATGCGCCTTAGATATTCTCACCGTGATCGCAAATAAGTTATTTTTGCGATCAATAACTCAATTAATCCACTGTGTCGTGTAATAATATGATAAGAATAATAATCAAGAAACCACGTCAAGTGCCCCTCCTTCCTGACCACAGGATCTGATTTGATCCTGACTGCCGCGAGAGAAGTTCCAAACAATATGGTGTCAGAACCCTAGTACAAGGTAGGTAATTGCTTTCATTGTAAGTTAGGGTTCAGTGGCAAAGTAGATAAAGATAACGCATCCCGCAAACCAGACCAATTTTGAGCGTTCATCTGCCAACAGAAAAGTAGCGCGATCAACTTTATTAACTAATTTGTTGTAATTTTTTTTGTTGTGTCCTCTTTTTCACTTTATTTTGCAAGACTGCCAAAAAAAATAAAGATTTTGGAAGAATTAGATTTTTATTTATAAGGATTCATCTGGCGCCTCCAAACTAGAATCAACCAACTAAGGGAAGGTAACGCCGACAAATAAATCCACCAGAGAAGGCAACGGTAAACCATTCTGGTTATCTTTTTCCAGGAATCACTATGACGAGAACATCCAACAAGCAGTTGTCCTGGTCACGGAGTAGCGCAGGACCAAGATGCTTTTGTTGTAGTGATCTCCAACGTCGGGAGGACCTGATACAGCTTCGCAAGAAGAAGAAGCATCATTTAACTTTCGTAAGGTTGTGGTAAAAAATCTTTTGCGCGCTGTGATTCCGAAGTTCAGATATGGAAAAAAAAAGTAAAACATTCCTACTGTTTGATAAATCATTTTCCACAATTCATAAAAATTAAATAAAGCCTTGTTGTAGCAAAATATAAAAAAAATCATAAACACGCTGGTCTTCCTACATGTGTGCACCCCCGCTCACTGCCAATAACCGACTGAATATCTTTCAGACAAACTCCGGTCACAAAATAGCGTGTCTGTCTTCCTTGTACTTATACAGATTTATTGCTGAGTCGGCGTCACGTGTATCCTTTTCATAGCAAGGAAAAATATTGTATTAAAATCCGGCATATTTATACAAATTTAATTTCCAAATTCGGTATGAAAATGTCCATTTGAAAATTACAAAAAGGGCAACTTCATTAAAAAAAATAGTAAAGTAATATCAAGTCTTGTATCGTATGTTAAGAGGTATGACATCACAGCTAGACAAAAGTAAATGAAAAAAAAACATGTGGAAAAAAGGTCCTGCCTAAACACAGGAATTTCCTGAAACAAATAACCTCTAATTCTCTCATTATAATACATCAATTTCTAAGGGGTTTTTCTCTTCAGCATGGAAATCAGCATACATAACTCCCATTTTAAAAAATGATCGAAAAATTATAAAATTAATTATATTCTTACATCTCAACTCGACCGTTTCGGGAAAATTTTGATTTAATAATTTGTGATAGATTAAGAATCTATTCTTGTATTTAGCCCGAAACACTTTGTAAGCCGGCATTTCAGTTCCGAGATACCGCATTTTTCACTATGACGTGACGGGAGCTTAGGTATAAAGCGAAGCTTCCCTTTCTTACGCCTGTATGCTTTCATACACACACACCTTCCGACCGCGATATTACGTCACAAATACACCTCCACCTGATGACGTCACATATTTAATGGTGTAGTTATAAATTATAGTCACGAACATGCTCAAGCGAGGTGAATAGGCGGGGATCATAAAAGAATGGATTATGACGCCAATTCATCCAATTCTTGTAAATGACATCCATTTTGTTTAGAGCCTAATGTATGAGGCATTTCATGCCCCTGTTGGCGAAAATCGAATTCAAAATGTGTGAACTGATTTTGAGGAAAGGATACAAATAAGATACCATTTCACATTTTATCGTAGGCAATATTTTTTGTATAATTAAACCAAAGCTAAATATTGAAGACATTGAAAACAAAATAAACATTGGATCGGTGTAAACTTCTTTTACCCAAAGGCATTTAATTTTCATGGGCCCTCGTGTATACAATATGCCCCCACAATATTTATTATGTTTAGCTAAAAACGAATCTATAATTCATACAAAAAAGTGGCTTTAAAAATGGGAGGGAGCCAGCCGGAGCGGCAATTGAACGTAGTTATGCAGAAAGCAGCCGGTCCACAATTTTAAAAAATGAGATATTGATGTTATCTGGTGCAGTAAGGTCGATTCTATGTTCAGCTAAAAACAGCCAGACCGCTTTCATACAAAAAACTGTATTAATCACATTCGAAAAAAAGGTGTCGATCATAAAACGATATTACTCAATTTGCAGAAAACACCCACAAAACTAGAAAAATCTTATGGTACTTTAAAAATCTTTTAAACTGGTCAAATACATAAAAAGATTCTTGTTTGTGATATTAAAAAAAAAACTTATGTATTCATTGTTTATCGTTTGTTAAAGTCAAAAACCTTCCAACAATTGTGTAGATTTTATAATTCATCTTTTCACAAAATGGTTATTATCTCAGTTTCACTTTTCTATGGCTGGCTGCTTTCTGTATAACTACGTTCAATTGAGAGTTTGTGTCTGATTTAACATTTTTTTTGTCAGTGTGTCATATTAAAAAAAATGTCGTTTTGTAAAAATCATATATAATTCAATGGTTCTGGCAAACAAATGTTTATCGCAGGAGGCTAAACTAGCAGTTCACAACGGAGTTCTAGTTCCAACTCTAATATATGGGAGCGAAGTATGGAATTGGAAAAATAATTATGAAAGTAGGTTGAATGTTGTCGAAATGCGATCCCTCGGGCGAATGTGTGGTAAAACGATGTATGATAGGTGCACAAATGTCGAGATCCGCGAAGTGTGTAAGGCTGAGACATGCATTATTGACAGAATCACGAAAGGGGTGCTGCGTTGGTTTGGACATGTAGAGCGAATGGACGGCGAAAGAACGGCTAAAAGGATCTACGATGCAAATGTTGATGGATGCAGAAAACGAGGAAGACCGAGAAAGACATGGCACGATCAAGTCCATCAAATACTTGAAGATGGACATGTCAAAAGTAGGAATAATCGGCATGCGTGCATGAGAAGATGTATGAATGTAGAGGAAGCGAGGTCTGTATGCCAAGATATAGTGTTATGGCGTTCTATCCTCTCTGCCTACCCCTATGGGGAAACGGCGTGATGGTTTGTTGTTGTTGTTGATGTTGGTATCTACTATTTTTCAGTTTATACCTTCTTGGAGTGTTTTGATATTATTATTTTTTAGTTTCGTACACTTTGACAGTTAGATTTTTTTTCATTTCCGTTATTTTTGAAAGATTTTCATCTTTAAATCGTCTCTTCATATTCCTAAGACTAAATATGCTGTCCAGCTGTAAAAATCAGGCGAGAGTGTAAATCTTAAGAATAAGATAATATTAAGAAAGGGTCTCTGAGATGGTTTGGTCATGTAGAACGAATGGATGACAGAAGAATGGTAAAACTGGTACATATGGCGAGAATGAACGGTAACGTGGAACGAGGCAAAAGCAGGCGGAACCGAAGGGCATGTATGACAAGATGTAAAATTTATTTGTCAATTTTTAAAATGTGTAAATGGGAGCTAAATTTCTAACTGTCTATGCGCTCTGTAGCTGCAAGACGTCCTGTAATCTAGCTCCTATCTGTTATAATTTTTGATTAATCTTAATTGAAAACGAGGAACTAGAATCCCAACCGTCCATGCGCTCTGTAGCTGCAAGACGTACTGGGATATTTATTAATTGTACAGCGCCCTTGAGGTGATTTTCACAAAAATGGCGCTTTACAAATTATTGAACTATATATATATATACATATATATATATATTATATATATATGAATGTGGTAGAAGATGATGTAGAGGTGTATGCCAGGATAGACGTGTGTGGCGGTCCATTCTCTCTGCCTACCTCTACGGAGAAATGACGTGATGGTAGTAGTAGTAGTAATTCAGTATACAAAAGCAGGCAAAACCGAAGGGCATGTTGACAAGATGTATGAATGTGGTAGAAGATGATGTAGAAATGTATGCCAGGATAGACGTGTGTGGCGGTCCATTCTCTCTGCCTACCCCTTCGGAGAAATGGCAATAGTAAAGTATCAGTTTATTGTCTAAAGTATTTATGTTTAAAGTTGTGAGGTCATAAACATTAAAAATAAATTATCAGAAAGCTTATATTTTATGATTTACATCTGTTTTTCTCTGCGGTCTTTATGAATATTTTTGAAATAAGAAATACATTAACAAATGAAATAATTAGTTTTCTTTGCATAAGCTTAATACATATCAACAATATTTTGAGTTTGTCCAAATTTTCGTAGACAAGGACTGGATTCAACTCCCCGGGGAGCTGTTTATATTAACATATTACAACAGAGATGAAGAACATTTAAGAAAAGGTAATATAGAAATCTAGGCATCTACAGGGCTTATGACCTGTCAATGGCTGGTTTGAGTGGCCACTTTACACACTGTGTAACATTTACCATTCTGGGTATATTTGAACATCTATGTTCCTTAAATTCTTTCATCTGTTGATGTTTGTGAAGTTAAAGAGCTGAAACCTTTATTTATGCGGGTGAGATTCATCTAATTGAATTATTACACCTACATACTAGACTAGGCAACGCCTGAAAATGTTATTTTTTTTCAATTTCTATACTTCTTCATGGACCAGGTAATTTATCAACAATATTTTGAGTTTGTCCAAATTTTTGTAGACAAGGACTGGATTCAAGTCCCTGGGGAGCTGTTTATATTAACATATTACAATCGAGATGGGGAATTTAGGTATTATATTTGAATTTCGGGGAAAATATAACAAAGTAAGTATTTATTGACATACAAATATGTATTGTGAGATAATTAATAAAGCTCTATAGTTTTGTAAATTTAGATAATTGTTGTCGAAAAAATATCAATAATATTATAATAGGTTGCGGTTCATTTTAATTTTAAATTAATGTAATTTAATTTTAATTTAGTTTTAATTTTTTCATTTTTGCTACACCTATAACCATTGGTTTTTCCCTCAATTATGATTAATGTACATGCTATAGTTCATAAGATTATTTTTATATTCTACTTAAGTACCTTGAATTATATAACTATATAAGGACATTCAATCCAAATAATCTTCACATTCGTTTGAAAATGCCCTACTAAGGCGAAACAATTGTCACGAAGTTTTTATTTTTATATGTTTATATATGTAAAAATAAAATAAAGTGTTCAGTAGACTCGAATCAGTGTTTGATTTCTAATTATAAGTTTTGATTATTGTGTATGTCGCCGATAAATAATCAAAAGCTAGCCATTTGGAAACGGCCGATCCAAAGGCCACCGAGTTAGGTTAAGGATAGGTTGGGTTAACTCTTACGTGGTTGCGATGTCAAACTAGTCGATATAGAATCTTCTTCCAAGTCGGTCCCTCAATGCTGAGGATCGTGATCACCATGAACACTTCTGATTAGTCTGTTCTACTCCAGTCTGTCTTCAGCCCGACGAACTGACTCATTAAATTTGAGCCCCGTAGCCACCTTTATTTGGTCAGTCCATCTATATGGGATTCTACCCCGGCTTCTCCTTCATTCAACTTGGCCAAACATTATTACCTTTTCTAGATTGTCTGGCTCACGAGACATGATATATCTTGCTTATTTTTTTAAATAATTAAGTCGTATTTTTGTAATCTTCAAATGGACATTTTCACACCGGTTTTAGAAAGTGAAATCTGTACAACTATAATATTGATTACAATATTTGAGTTTGTCAAAATGTTCGTAGACAAAAGACTGGATTTCGCCCCCTCGGGAGTCATTAAGATTAACAAATTACGACAGGGATGGAGAACACCTTAAATGCCTAGACTTCCATATTCCCTTATTTAAGGTATTCTCCCTGTTGTAATTTGCAAATATAATATTGATGTTTTTTGTTGATATTTCTTGATAAAACACTCCATAGTCGATGATTTTGATAAAATTATAAAAAAGTAAAACTAAACCAAGAAGTTTCATTGATAACTTTATTTATAATTTAATAAAATCATTGTACAACTATGCCGGATGTAAATATATAAAAAAATATCTGAAATACGCGCATAATGAATGTCCGCTAATTCAGCCAGACATCTGTATAAGAGGGAGCACGAAGATAGAACACACAAAAAGAAGACAGAGACGCTATTCTGTGGCGGGTGTTAAGTAGAACCGCGTACTATGAGCGGCGTATTTATGAATTTTAATTTATTTTGCTATAACAGGGCTAAATTATATGTTTATTTGCATACATTGTGGATAAAAGAGTATTAAACAGTATGTCTCCATGTTTTATTTTTTCAAATGTCTGAGCTTAAGAATATTATGTCTTTTACAAAAGGTAACACGATGTTAAATAATCGCGTGCAAAAGGATTGTTTACAACAGTTTTTTAAAATTTAAGTTAATTAATAAGAAAAAACATTTTACCTTACTTATAAACTAAAGTTAAGGATTAAGTTAAATAATACAAAAAAATATTTTTTACTTAACTTAACCCAACTCAACTTATCAAAAAATAAAATTTAAAAAAAAGTAGTAAAACTAAAAAGGCTATGCGACGTTCAGTCCTTTAGTTTAACTTTGCTTTTAAAATTTTGACTAAGCGTCCGTTAGCCATTCAACTTAATTCCGGCATTTAATGAACAGCCTAGCCGCCCAATTGAGTGGCTGATTTAACTGTTTGGCGGCGAGTTTATAAAAAAAAAATATAAAAAATATTTTGAAATTTGTAATTTTGAATTCCTGCAAAAACTATAATTGCATTGGCCAAGCCCCTAATACGTCATTTAATCGTCAAAGTAATTTATAACTTTATTTGTAACCGATTAAATTTTTATAGAACGTCGTCACAAATCTTGACGTCACAATTATCAATGCCATGTTTCGGTTTTCTAGTGATTGTTTTTTTTATAATTTCATTTCAATAGTTATATATGAAAACATTTTTCTACAATATCCATATTGATTTTGAATACACGATTAATTATTCTTAATCCATTTCATATACTTTTATTGGTATTCGTAGTATGTGATATTTCCCTATCGTCGTAGAATTTTCAAAAGGAACAAATAATTGATTCAAATTAATGAGAACTACCTCCATATGTCTGCGAACACCAATCATCTGAAAGAAGTGAACACTCAAATGCTTTTTCTTCATTTGTGTACTCGTATTAATTGTATATAATTGAGTATTAATTTGCTGTAGTACATTTTATGAAATGGAACGGCCTTATTTATCGATTTCAGATAATTTTTGTACAGAACACGTCCAGCGGTAGGTGTTTTGTATAAATTATCGTGTTTTGTATAAATTATCATGTTCTGTATTATTTTTTCAATAAATTTTATACCGCGTTGTGTAACTTCTTGTCAAAGGCAAAAACTTTTTAAGGAAATTGTAAGGAATACGTGAGAAGAAAGCGCTATATTATTCGGAATAAATTTGTATGCATATATTTTACGAAACAAGCCACAAAGACACCTTAGTAAGGTAAAAACTTATGGTCACCCAAAATGATTTAAGTTCGTCTTATAAAGGTCGGAAAATGAGACAAGAATTTGCAGAAGATTTGACCTGGATTTGGACATTTTAACTCTGGATTTGGAAAGTAGAATTAGTATAAATATACTACTTTAACATATTACAACAGAGATGAAGAACATTTTAAAGAAGGTAATATAAATTTGGACGAACTCAAAATATTGTTGATAAATCCACCTGGTCCATGAAGAAGTATAGAAATTGAAAAAATAAAAATTTCAGGCGTTGCCTAGTCTAGTATGTAGGTGAAATAATTCAATTAGATGAATCTCATCCGCATAAATAAAGGTTTCAGCTCTTTAACTTCACAAAAATCAACAGATGAAAGAATTGAAGTAATATAGATGTTCAAATATGGGCAGAATGGTGAATGTTACACAGTGTGTAAAGTGGCCACTTAAACCAGCCAATGACAGGTCATAAGCCCTGTAGATGCCTTGACTTCTATATTACCTTCTTTAAAATGTTCTTCATCTCTGTTGTAATATGTTAATGTTAACAGCTCCCCAGGGAGTTGAATCCAGTCCATGTCTACAAAAATTTGGACAAACTCAAAATATTGTTGATAAATATACTACTACTTCTACCACCATCACGCCATTTCGCCGTAGGGGTAGGCAGAGAGAATGGACCCCCACGCACGTCTATCCTGGCATACATTCCTAGCTTCTTCTTGTCATACATGCCTTTTGGTTTTGACATGACCAGACTTAATATTTTGGTTTATCTGATCATGCTACGTCTTCCTTGGTCGTCCTCGTCGCACGTCACCGAGCATAAATGATTTTTTTAGCACGGCCTTTTAAGGGTTAATAAAGCTGTGTAGGTCAAGCGCATCAAACAGTGAATCGAGGATTTTTAATAAAATCAACAGTTTAAATTTATTTGTTGGAGACATTTTCAAAATAGTTTCTAGCTTATTATTAAGTTATGTTTTTTTGCATCTGGATTAGTCATCTTTCTTAATAGTTTACTGAATAATTTTCACTGTGTTTTTTTAATAAAATATTAAATGTCATGCGCCAAAAATTAATGAAAAAATAATATTTAAGATCTCAGGTAGAAAATATAAGGAAAAATAGGTATGTGTCAAACTTGTTACATTTTGCAATGACCCATGGAAATATTAGCTAAGAAATTAAAAAAAAAAAATATTATTTTAACAGAGAGGGAAAACGTTTTGAGAAGGAATATGGAAGTCTAGGCATTTACGGGGCTTATGACCTGTCATTGGCTGGTTTAAGTGGCCACTTTACACACTGTGTAACATGAACAACTCCCTAAGGAGAAAATCCAGCCAGTCTGCAAGCATTTGGACATACTCAAACATTGTTGAAGAAAAAATGTATTTATCCCAAATACATTTATTGATGGGAAGCCAGAAAGTAATTATATATTTTACTTTAGAGCTGCAAAAATTCTGATAAAATGTCCATTAGTATAGCACATTAAAAAAATGCCTATTTTATATTTAATAAATAATTAATAACAAATGGTGTTAGCGGCTAATAGTTTTGAATAAAACATTTTCTAATTTAACACAAACATCTGACTGACATTTTTTTTAAAATTTATTTTACAATAAATTCACCTTCAAACCACCGAACAGGACTTGCCAAGTATTATTATAATTTAACTTTCTTGTTAAGGCATAATATGTTTGTTATCTCTTTCTGAAATACAACCGGTCTTAAGTTAGGCAGTTTTATTTAAAAGTACGATTATTATAGTCCTCACAAAAAAGTTTTGAAAGACTAAATTGCATTTAGGAAAACTTCAAAATTCAACAGCAATCGTAAGTGTAATTAATAATAAACACTGGCTCGCTGTATGGACTGACGTTTTAAACTAAATATGACGTAAATTTACTAACGCAAGAAATGCAAACGATGCCTTTTGGTATACAGAGGCGTATACAGAAGCAAAATTTCCTAATAACCGATTATTTGCAGCTTACTTTATTTTTTGAGATCGAAAGTAATGTTTTGTGTTACATTAAAAAAAAAATTATACATATTTAAAAATATAAAAAATGGAAAATAAAACATTATTTTCGACGTCAAAAAAATACGGTAAGCTGCAAATAATCGGTTATTAAGATATTTCACCTCTGAATGCCATCTAATGACTCTTTTCATTTTCGTGAACTTCAGATGGGGCTCACGCTTCTTTCATACTATCTAGGCTTTGTATTTAATTCGTTACATCACAAAATCATTTATATTATTTGTTTTAGATAATTTTATGGTCATTTTTGTGATGTGTATGAAATGAGATACACAACGCAATTAAGATATGTATTTTTTAAATATCGAGTATAATCCTATTATAATAAAAAATACTTCTTGAATCCATCTGTCTTTGATGACTGTTTTATTGGATGTAACTGCCATACTTAATTAATTATTTACGATGGGAATTTCACTTGGAGACACCATTAATAAGATTGATCTCGTAAAAGGTTAAATAATGGTTACTCGTGGCGTAAATGTTACGAGGCCCCTATACCATCTATGGCAATTCTTAGTACCCTAATGAAATCTAATATTAATAAGATTAGTTTTTTTTGTACAGCATCTATAAACTGTTTTATAATCTAATTTTGTTTTTTTTTCTTTTTAATTAATGAAATATTACTTATCAACGGGTTAAGAGAAGTACTCGTGTTTTTTTTAAAAAGGTATTTGATATTCACAGGGCGTTACTTAACTTTTAAAATTAAATGATTCCTTTGCGCGCGGTAATGTATTACCGCAAGCTAAAGTTTAGATATTGAAGATAAAAAAAACATTGAAACATACTGTTTAATAATTCTTTTTCCATAAATGATTAAAAAAAACGTACAATTTAACCCAATTATAGCAAAATAAATGAATAAATAATGAATACGCCGGTTATCTTACGTGCGTGCGTGCATCCCCCATCATTGTCAATAACCGACTAAATTTATTTTCTCACAAAACCGGCCACAGAACAGCGTCTCTATCTTTCTTGTTATTAGTTCTATCTTCGTGCTCTCACTTGTGAATATTTATTGCTGTATTAACGTCACATTCATTCTTCGCGTGGCAAAGAAAGATATTTTTTGTATGAAAATCCAGCACGGTTATCCAAAATTTGCTTTCCAAATCCGGTGTGGAAGTGTCCATTTAAAAATGACAAAAAATACAACTTCATCGTAAAAAAAAATAAAAGAGATATTTATTTATTTATTTATTAACGGACATTGTCCATGTATACACTTTATAAGGTTTAAATATTACAATAAAAGAATAATTTAAAACATAAAAAAAAAAAAAGAAGCATTGACAAACATAAGGGACATCGAGACAAGATCTGGACTATTTATTTAGTGCTCGTTTAAATCGTTGTAAACTTAAACCAAAAAAGTCCAGATCTTGTCTTGAGTTAACAATACGACAAAGGCGGGTCATTGGAGAATTTAGGCCATAGTTTGTTCTATGCTGATCGATGAACAGTATTTCATTGTTTCTTAATCTACGAGTCGGAATATTGAATTTTACTTGTCCCAGTAATGATGGAACATCGATTATACCATTTAGTATGCCGAACATATATATGGAGTCAATATTAGTTCTACGTTTTTGTAGACTAGAAATATTTAACATTGACTCTATTTCAGCATAAGAATAATTATCTCTCTCTAGTGCAAGCATCCACGCTATTTTTCGAAGCAAGCGATGTTGGACTGATTCAATGTGATTTATGCGATTGACATATAATGGAGACCAGACCACTGAGGCATATTCAAGAAGAGGGCGAACAGTTGAGCAATAAAGAGTTTTGATTGTACGGACATTAGTAAAATGAGAGGATATTCTGTTAATGAAGCCAACTAATTTCAGTGATTTATTTATTTATATCAGTTCTCGTATCGAATGTAGACTAGTGCGACAAACCTTTCCCCGGAAAATCATTTTTTTAAAGTGGTTTATTCTTATTCGTAATCGTATAGGCCCTGAGACCTACTGTGGTTTGCTGGAAGGTGCTCTCCATAAGGAGGTCAGGTCATGGGCCAGGAAGCAGAGCGTAATGCTATGGCAAAAAGTACTCGGTCAGCACAATGCGGAGAAACTGATAAAAGGGTACTCGCAAAGGTTTGCTTTCGTGACAGTTATCAAAAAAGCCCTTCCAGGGCACTGCAGATTGAACTTGATAGAATGAACTTTTACGAAACTTCTAGATGTAGGTTCCGCAATGCAGGTGAGGAAATAGCTTTACGCATTCTACGTGAATGTGATGCTACACACCATAAAAGAGGCCTCATTCTCAGGGGATCAATGGTTAAACCTGAGAATCTGATAGCCCGATGTTTATAGATCTGGGCTTGGAGGGGGAGATTTGGAAAAAATAAGAACTCTCGCCTTCCACACAATTGCCAGGATCTTTGAAGAACTGGATTTGAAAGGTGAGAACTATTAACGGGGATCCGTCACAATAAATCTTCACAGGTTGCAGTGCCGCTAGGAGCTTGTATAGTTTAGCCACCACATACCGCACACCACACCGGAGGACATAAGTCTCCTTGGCGGTGCCCGCATACAAAAGTTGCTCGTTGCCGATCAAAAAAAGCTGCCCGAAGGAACTCTCTGTCGTCTAATAGCTCTGTAATGAGGTAACTCAGAAGTCCATAATATGCACTTCATTGGATTGAGAAAAGAGGGAAGTGATTTTTTTACTAAATGGGTTTAAACTGATTGGAAATTAATACGTCGAAATGATTACAACACTTTTTAAAAGCCTTGAAAGTCTTTTTGGAAGCTAGATCTGTACGTCTGACACTATAACAAGGCCAAGGATAGTAGCGAGAAGCTCCATTCGCTAATCATTGAAAAAAGAAAAGGGACAAAACCAGAGGATGTGTTCAAAAGATTGATAAGGATATCCGCAGCAGCACGAAGAGGAATCAACAATATTCAAAACAAATAATTTATATTTAATTTAAATTATTTATTGACAATTCTTGATGGAATTCCATTGTAATGATGTAAAAACTTATATTTACATATAAGTTATTAATTTAAAAAATACTTGGTACACTTTCACTTATTTATTTTGACCAATTAGCGCTGACACCCTCTAATGGGCATCTTCAGACTGTCTGAAGATTTTTTAATTTTTTATTCAGTCTTTAAATAGTACAAAAAAAAAATGAATATCCTAATATATTAACCTCTATCAAATTATTATTAAAATATATTCTTATTATTAACATTTCTAAACAATATTCGTACACCTAAATAAAACTTCTACAAGACCAACTCGAATGCAATTACTTTTTAAGAGAAAACTTATCTGCTACACACATGTTTTATTAACTTACATTCAAATAAAATGATTTTTTTGTTCTCTTATTTCTAATGGTATTTCCTTAAACTTAAACTGTCCACCTCGGTGCACCAACGAGTTCAGACTGTCTGAAGATGCCCATTAGAGGGTGAAAGCGCTAATTGGTCAAAATAAATAAGTGGAAGTGTACCGAGTATTTTTTAAATTAATAACTTATCTGGAAATATAAATTATTACATCATTACAAATAATTTATAATTGAATTTACCATGACCTGGTAATAACTGCGTAGTCCAGTGATCAAGAAAAACCCAAGAAGCTTACTTGTGTAGCACTGACCCATACTTTTAGGAATAAGAACCTGAGGTTGTCTACTATGCCCTATGGACTTTAACATGCGGAAAGATGGTAAATATCCGTTTAATATTAGTCTGTGGAAGTAAATGGATTTTGGGACAGATCGTTAAAAAACAGACGCTTATTGATTGAAAAACTTTTTTCAGATTGCTTTTCAGTTTTCAGTTCCACGGCTTTTACACGTGGTGTGAATAAAAGGCTGTGTACATTACGTAACGAAATAAACCAGGGTGTAATTGAATTATTTTAAGACTTGAATTGTTTAAATATATTTAAAAAAAATAAAAAATGTGTTTCTTTTTAACAGATATATGGCGGTGACTATAAAATCTCATATATCACAGTTCAAGCAAAAGTCACTTACTCTAAAATGCCAGTTTTTAGTTTCATATGCCAGAGGCAAACGTCACCAAGGTAACTAAGCAAGAAAAAAGATGCGTAAATCGAAATGACTTGTTTTTGATTATCTGACATTATAATATTATATATAAAAACATAAAAACAACATTAACACACTACAACAGATATGAAGAACATTTGAGAGAAGGTAATATAGAAGTCTAGGCATCTACAGGGCTTACGACCTGTCATTGGCTGGTTTAAGTGCCCACTTTTAATGAATTTAAAAAAAAAATCTATTCATTTCAGTCACAATAGTTAATTACAAGATTACTTCTTTTTTTTCTAAGTAGCAGATAAAAAAACATTATTTATCCCGAACAAATTAATCTTAAAGCTTAAATGAATCGCATTTTCTTTTATAAATGAAAGCCAACAAGGTTTTCAAGAAAAGGCATAAAAAATATGACGTCATGTTCGACTCGCCGGAACACAAAACAAAAGCTCTCGATACTTTCTTTAATCGAACTTCCGGTCTATAAACGCTGCGTTTATCTTCTTAAGCGTTGTTTTCCGGTCGCCATATTGCCTTCACGGAGGCTCAATGTGACATAATACATTTGGAAATATTTATTTTCTATACATTTTCTTGCGAAGTTTTTTTGTACGATGCGATAATAAATGGAACAATTGAAAAGCAAAAAAAATATAGTATACTTCATAAGAAAGAAACAGAGAAATTTAGGTATTTATGCATGAATTGACTTTACAAGCTATGTAAATTGGGCATTTAAAAAAACCAATTACTTTTGATCGTTTTAGGCAGATAAATAATGTAATTATGTTTGTGAAATAGAACCAGTCGGATGAGTACTTTCGATTAAGTAAAAATCCTAAAAAAAAAATCCAGTGGAATAAATACACATAATAGAGTTGGGGTTGGCGTATTCGCTATCGTGCTGGAGGCCACAGGTTCAATTCCTGGCAAGGTTAACCTGCTATTAGATATTTTCAGGTTATCGGACTTTGAGGTGTGCAAAGGGTCTGACCATATCATTTGAATAAATCCGTAGCGTGTGATGATAAAATAATTAGTAATATAAAATTTTGAGTGAAACTAAAATTAATAGAATCACGTAAAGAAACGAACTTGATGTATAAAATAAAAATATGTAAAGTTATCGGCCTCGTGGTGTAATGGTCAGCGCGTTTGTCTTTATGCGAGAGGTTTCGGGTTCGATTCCAGACAGGAGTGAAATGGAATATTTTTTTCAAGAGTGTTTTCACACTAAAATATTTCATAGTCCCTCGACTGGCACCTGAAGCGTAAGACTGATCATCTTACTTTCATCTAACAAAAATGATTAAGATACGTTGCATTTGGTGCACCAATGCAGTGCCCTATACACTTTTGGGTGCTGAAAGGGAATGATGATGATGATGATGAAAGTTATAATGGGGTTGTGGACTCACGGATCAGAGATCCGAGGTTCGAATCTCACTCTGCTTCAACTTGATAAACATTTATTTTTTTATACATAATGTTAATTGTACATTTGCGGACTTATTACCAAATGGCGATTTCATCTTACTAATAAAAAAAGTGCATTTTTTTATTCAAGTTACAAAACATATTAAATAGAAAATAAAAAAGCCAAAAATAAAAAAAAAATTGTATAAAAATTAACATAAATTACCTCAATGGGAAAAGATAAGAAAGTTCCTTTGAATATCTAACTAGGGTTATTTACCCCGTTTTAAGGTTATCAAATAATTATAAAAAAACAGTTATTAATATATAGGAACAGAAGTAAAAAACAAAGTAAAAATTTGAGTAAAAACATGGTAAAAAATGTAGTAAAAATAAAGTAAAAATGTAGTAAAAAATGAAGCAAAAACATAGTAAAAACATAGTACAAAATGTAGTGAAAACATAGTAAAAATCCTTGATTCTTATGTCTTCTTTAGGAGCCATTAGTGTTGTGGAAATTTTTTTTAATGATAAAACACACTTAAACTTTGGGGAGTAAATTTTAAACACTCACAACTGTCACAATAGTATTGTTGCTGAGGTTATATTTTTGATACTGTAGTAACATTATTTACTATGGATGGGAGATGATTCCACAGTGAATCCGCATGGACACTGTATGAGTTAGATAAAAAAGAGGAATTGTAGATGGAAACTAAGAGGGTTATTTGAATTAGAACAAAGAGGTAAACTATGAATTGATAGAGGTAAACAAAAAGGTAAACTATGAATTGATAAGAGTTGAAATTTTTCAAGGAGGAATATTTTTTTATAGTTAGTTATTTTCAACTCGAAAATCGCTCCAGAAATGAAATATTTGGGTAAATCATATTTTTAATTAACCAAATTACCCTACAAGGCTACGCCTAAAATCAATTGTTCAATTTTTTTTTTTTTTTTTATAAAAGTTAGTTGAATCAACAATGTTTTGAGTATGCCCGAATGGTTGAAGACATGCTGGATTTCATCCATAGGGGGTTATATAGATCTATATTTAAGTTTTATTTTAGATCTCGATAATTCCCCAAGAAGGGAATCAAGCTTGTCTACAAACATTTGGACATACTCACAACATTTTTTTATCAAAATAAATGGTATAAGAAGAAGAAAAAAGAAAAATCGGTTTCGGGCGTTGCCTAGTAGGTGAATTGGTTGAGCCGGATAAATCTCACCCACGGCTTTTCGGCTCTTTTTCAATGAGCACATCGAGTGTATATTTGTCCCTTTGTTCTAATTCTCAAGGCACTCTCTTAGTACTCATACACAATTCCTCTTTCTTATCTAACCCATATAGTGTCCATGCGGCTCGACTGTGGAATCGTCTCCCATCCACCATCAAAGATGTTACTACATTATCTCTGTTTAAATCACGTCTGAAGAAACATCCCCTTTCTCTTCCTTAATCTCTCCTCCTTTCCTTTTTCCTCTCCTCTTTTTTCCCTTTTCCCATTGAGTAATAGTTTTGATTTAAGGTCATTTATAAACGAATACGTTTATTTCTATTTTTATATATTTTAAGCTTTTTAATCTTTTTTTTTCTATTGAATATGTTCTGTAACTTGAATTATAAAAATAAAACTTTTATTTTGTTGGTTGGTTGGAAGAAATTGCCATTTGGCAATAAGCCCGCCAATGTACAAATAACATTGTGTACAAAAAGTTAAAATTTAAATACATTTTTTGCACCACAACAGGCCAGGAGGCCCAATTACAGTGGTGAATTACATTACAGAGCACCGAGGCTTAAGAAAAATCACATTTAATTTTTGTGTTCTCACCGGGAATCGAACCTGGAACGTTCCGTGTCTGAGTCAAGCGTCTTGACACACATTTTAACTCACAAAAGTCAACACATAGAATAGTTGAAGAAATGTGGATGTTTTACCACGGTCAGAATGGTGAATATTACACAGCATGTAAAATGGCTTTACAACCAGATGCCTAGACGTCTATATTTCCTTCTGTAAATGTTTTCCTTCTCTGGTTAAAAAAAATTAGAATTTACGAATACTTCGAATTAGAAATGACTGTACTTTCAATATTGTTTCACGTCAAAATGCGGACCGCAATTTTTTTATTAATCGAATCAGGAAAGTAACATCAGAAGAATATTTTAATAACTGTAATTAAAAAATACTAGCCACGAAATGACGGTTTATTAATTCACCTGAAATTAAAAATCTAGCTGTTGGAAAATTCATTTGAAGGTTGAATTGTTAAATATTCAATGTTTAAATTAACTAACTCGAAAGAAAACAATTATTCGTACAATGAAGATCTAAAATCATTTTAAATTTAAATACACATCAAACAAGGTGTCAAAATAAATAATAAAATAAGTGAACAAATCAATATTACATACGGAGTCCCTCAAGGTAGTCATCTAGGACCAATTTTATTTATAATCTACATAAATGATCTGTGCCATTTAAACAACGATAGTTCTATTATAAGTTTTGCTGATGGAACTGTATTACTGTCTATATATATATATATATATAAATGAATTACAGTTATTAGTCTCGCAAAAAACTCAAAAATATCGCATATCCAAATTTGAATTCGACACCTCTTGCATGGTATGCGAATACACTGACCACTACACAACGATTTTCTAACATAATATTTTTTTTTATTCGATATTTTATTTTTAAATAAAACATTCGTATCAAAACGCACCTTTCTTGATCTTTTTTCAGAAACGCCTGAAATATTATTCTACATCCTTTAAACCCTATTCTGCCTTATTTTTTTAATATTTATTTATATTCCCTTTCTTTCCTAAATCCTTTTCCTCAGTCCTTTCAAACTCTGATTCTGATCTTACATTGTTCGTCATTTACATAATGTTCATTACATAAATAATTATTATAATATGTAAAGACATTTGTGCTAACTTCATCTGCCCACAAAAAAACAGCTGTAATTTGAAAATAATTTTGTGAATTTATTTACATTTTTTAATGTTCAAGTTTAGAACGATTTTGCTTTTGACCAATTGGTTGATTAGTTGCCTGGAAGATAATGATTAAAATAATATTTTGAGTTTGTCCAAATTTTTGTAGACATTGACTTGATTCAACTCCCTGGGGAACTGTTAACATTAACATATTACAACAGACAATTTTCAGGCGTTGCTTAGAATGTAGGTATAATAATTAAATTAGATGAATCTCACCCGCATAAATAAACGTTTCAGTTCTTTAACTTCACAAACATCAACAGATAAAAGAGGTAAAGGAATATAGATGTTTAAATATAGGCAGAATGATGAATGTTACAAAGTGTGTTAAGTGGCCTCTTATACAAGCCAACGGACAGGTCTTAAGCCCTGTAGATGCCTAGACTTCTAAATTACCTTCTCTAAAATGGTCTTCATCTCTGTTGTAATATGTTAATATTGATTTTGGCCAAAACGTGTATATTTATGTACAGATTATGTTTTTTTACTGATATTTCTTGATGGAACTGCATTCTAAAAAAAATATAAAAATAATGAAATTAGTTTTATCAACATTTATTTATAAATTTCACAAGTGACCGGGTTTCTTCGTAACCAACATCATCAGATAGTTGTGAGACTTAAAAAATTCTGCATTTTTATATGAACTGTATATAACATGAGCATTTGTTTAGTCTTCCCCAAGTCTGACTATGTCGTTCACGACAAAATCGGGTAACTGAAAAAAATTGTAAATAAAGGGTAGAAAAACTAAATACAGTATTTTAACCATGAAAAATATTTTAGTACTCAAAATTGTAAGTAAATAAAAATTACGAAAATTGATAATTTTACCACTTATGAAAATTAAGATCACTTTTTCCACAACACAATTTTAAAAGCTTATAAGATTATTTTTTTATCACACACCGCAATTACATTGATTATAATGGTAGAAACGACGAATTTTAATTTAAATAGGTATTTCCACAGGTGGTTCTTTTCTAGAACGCAATCAAATGATAAAGAACACCTTGAAAATAACAGAATTGAACGAATCAAAACACTTGGTTTAAAATAAAAAAAATGAATTAAACAAATGAACAACGCGGTTTATTTAAAATTGATTTTAAATGATGTGCGATCGTTTAAACTGTTGAATTTTAAAATTCCGGCAGCGGTCATATACACGTCCTTCCTCTGGGAAAATTCCCAAAACACTAAGTGATCCCGTTTTCGTATCTACGGTCACGAAGCGTGGACTCATTTACGAAGGGATGTAACAAAACACCGACCCTGAATCGAAAAGCCCTTTTTATTTTCACAGCCGAAAAAACGTTACGCAGCAATGAAAAGTCACTTTCGCCGAATTATTCTTTAGGGTTTTGTAATTTTAGTTTGTGCACACGCGTCTCCTGAAAGGATGGCGATTTTCACGGTTAGAAAATGATGAATATGTAGAAAAATGTAGGTTGTATGTTACGTTTGCAATTTATTTTTCCGCACGTTGAGCTGTGCTTTTTGTTGAATATTCTTTTTTAAAATTTTTATGATGTTTTGATTCCAGATTTTAGGGGAATGTTGTAGAAGTTATTATATGTATTTATGAGTGCATTACTGAAATTAATTTTCTTTTTTGCGTTTTTCATTCTTTGTTTTACTATATAGGGTCTTACTCATAAACCTGGTATAAAGTTACGCCTAGGCATAGTGGTAGAATAAAAATAGGAATACCATCCTTATTCTACGAGTATAATAAATATGTTATTCGCATCCATATTCTATCACTATGCCTAGGGGTGTCTTTTTACCAAGTTTATAAGTACGGCCTTCGATTGCTAAAGTAAATAATGTTTGGCAAAATGCATAGATTTCATTCAAATCAGAAAATCAGTTGTTTTTTTTTTTAAATACACTATATTATGTTTTTTACGCCCGTAAAGCTTTTACATACATAAAAATGATATAAAACATGAGTATATAAAACAACAAAAAAAAAAAAAAAATACAATACAAAAAAATAAACAATAGAACAGTGTTAGGAAATAAAGTTGGTATAGAAAAATAAGCTCAACAATATTTTGAGTTTGCCCAAATTTTTGTAGACAAGAACCGGATTCAACTCCCTGCGGAGCTGTTTATATTAACATATTACAACAGAGATGAAGAACACCTTAGAGAATGTAATATAGAAGTCTAGGCATCTACAGGGCTTATGACATCTACAGGGTTTTATTTATGCGGGTGAGATTCATCTAATTGAATTATTTCACCTACATATTAGGCAACGCCTAAAAATGTTATTAGTATGTAGGTGAAATAATTCAGTCAGATGAATCTCTTCACAACGATAAAGGTTTCAGCTCTTTAACTTCACAAACATCAACATATGAAAGAATTGAAGGAATATAGATGTTCAAATATAGGCAGAGTGGTGAATGTTACACAGTGTGTAAAGTGGCCACTTAAACCAGCCATTGACAGGTCATAAGCCCTGTAGATGCCTAGACTTCTATATTACCTTCTCTTGAATGTTCTTCATCTCTGTTGTAAAATGTTAATATGTACATACGCACTCACACATTTAAGAATGTACCGTAATTTAATATGTATGTTTATAATTTAGAAACTTCACTGGTCTGTGTTTCAATTTTATCTTTTTTTGGTAATTCAATTATTTTTTATTGTATTATATGTTTCTGTAAATAAATAAATATGATTCCATATGTTATGTGCACGAAATTCAAGCAGGCAGCTCACGTATGAATACTTTTACAATATTTATAAACAATTCATGTCACTGAATGGCTTTGACAGCGGTGTGTTTATTTATTAAATTATTAACTTAATTGATTGTCTTACCATTAAGCTTTCTGGTGACAAGGCGCGTATCTGAATGAAAGATTTAAGATGAGTGTAGGTACTTACCTAGAACAAAGAAAAACAACAAATTAGACATTTAAATAATTTTGACGAATATGTTACATTTTGCACGCAGTAAAATATATCTTTATGAAATAAGTTTTTTTAAAATAAAGTTTACCCATACAAAAAAAAATACCAAAAAAAAATTTAAGATTTAAATCTAGATTCAGTAAGATAAAGGAACAGAATTTAAAACAGTTAAATCCAATTATGTAAAAATCCTTGTTTATATAATGAATTCATTTCTTACAGACAATCAATAGTTTATCCTTTACAAAATTCATATTTGAAGCACTATCTTTGTGGTGATTCATAAAAATAACATAAATATAAAACACTTATCTATATAAATATAATTCCTCTCTACGTGTGATGTCACCGTACTCCTTCTAAACGGCTTAACCGACTTACGTGCGGTTTTCAGAGAAATATAGATCTTTGCGATGTGCGTGTTCGTAGATATTAAAATCTTTAATCGAATATGTAAAAAAGAAGTTAGGAGCATAATTCATCGATCTACCGGGGTTGCATTCGAGTAGAATGCATTTGCAAAAAAATGTAACGATGTTGTTTTTTTGTGGATAAAAAAAGTTTGTTTTTGAATGTTTACAAACATCTTTTTTTTGCGGATCTCAATCTGATTCTTTCCTTAAATTCCTTATAATCTCTACCCATTTGTTTCTTTTTATTAGATTTTTGGTAACACTAAAATAATATCAAATTCAATACATTTTAAAAATCGTATTCCTACATAAGTACATGCCTTTGTTGGTGAGACGACCGGAGTTTGACGTTTGCAAAAATAATGCTATTTATGAAAAAACATTTGTTTAATGTTTTGGAATTCAACCATAAACAAATACCTAGGTACCTACAGAAACGAAATATTATAATATTATCAAATTTTAACTTTTGGAATTTAATCAGAAACAAGTAGTTAGGTACCTACTTATCAATGAAAAGTCTTTTTCCAAGCTAATAGCAGGGAAGCCAACGTTCGGGCAGGACACCGTCTGACGGGTCGGCTAGTATGTTTATAAATTCGTATAAACCACTTTAATTTAGAGTTATACTTCGACGGGTTTCGAGGTTACTACCTCATCGTCAGGAATTAAACTAACTTATAATTACTTGCGTTGCTATTTATATTATAAAATATTATATATTATTTATTCATATATGTACTACATTTATGTATTTTATCACTTTATAAACATATATAGTTTACGTACATATAAAGAAGGGCATATTGCTTTAACGCAATTTCTTCCCAACCCAAACCGTTCAGTTTTAGAAAATTACAAGTACATGGACATATTGAAACTTATAATTCTAGACGAAAATTAAAAACAAAAATTAAGAAGAAAAAAAAATTAACACTATACTATGAAGAGAAGAGAGGGGGTGGGAATAAAAGAAAAAGGATAAAGGAACAACTTAAATATTAAGATAGTGACATTTCAATTTTGATTTCAATGTAAATAAAGAAGGGGCGTCTCTAACATTAGTTGGTATATTATTTCACAATCGAGCAGCTACTATTGTGAAAGAGTATATTTATAAATATTATTATTATTATTATTATTATGGATAACTTATATAGCGCCATTTTCGTAATAAAATACCTCAAGGACGCTTTACATACTGCTATTGTTAAATTAATTTAATTGAAGCTTTTAAATTTGTAATTTAATTAAAACAATTTATTTTGTTGTCACATGCTACGGATTTATTCAAACGATTTAGAGAACAAGTGGGTTTTAAGTTTTTTCCGAAACATCACTTCACTTTCACAGCCTCGCACCTCTGCTGGGAGAGCATTCCATGCCATAGGGCCTGCGACCGCAAATGCGCGTTCACTAAATTTAGTGCGCGGTTTGCGTAGAGGTATAATAACTTTCCCTCTCGCCGTAGACGTAGCTGATCTGAACGTGAGACGCATGTCAGCTAGTTCATCTGGAATGCATAGTTCCCTTAGATATTCCGGAGAAGAGTTGTGCAGTGACTTATACATAAGCCAACAGAGTTTGTATTCGACCGTCTGTGGAAAACGTAGCCAGTGTAGTTCCCGAAGTAGTGGAGTGATATGACTGAACTTAGAGATTCCGAAAATAAGTCTCGCTGCGGCATTCAATACAGATTGTAGGCGAGTCATTTTGTTCATTGGTGGACCTGCATAGATACCATTACAATAATCGACTCTAGACACTACAAACGCATTTATTAATTGAAGTGCGGCAACAACCGGCAAATTTTTGCGTATGCATTTAATTTGTCTCAGCTGGTAGAAGCATGAACCTATCGTTCTACTAATTTGAGCGTTAAGAGAAAAGTCAGAATTGAGTAAAATATATATATATATAAATGTATATATATCACGAATACAGCTAACCATACAGAATACTCTCATTATGTGCCTACATACAGTACGCTTGGCTCACAGTACAGTTTATGTTCCATACAGAATTTTTCAAGACGCAATCATTATGTGCTTACCTCTACAGAAACTACCCCCTACAAAGATGATTTAGTCTACTTGCTAAACTCCCCGAAGTAACCCCTTGTCCTTTCCCCTTGTCCTTTCCATAAAGCACATTAATGTCCCACAATATTTCCAACCTCTGTAGTCAAACCCCAACCTGACCTATTTATGAAGAAAAATTACTGGTTTTGTCGGCGTCCGGTAGGAGTAAGATTACAGTTCTGCATGTGGAATAGTATAAGGCCCTCAATTGTGAACGCTATCTTTATCTGTATATATTGAGACAGTATAATTAACTTCTGTACAATCTGTATCTACCTCGGTATGCTCTACCTACTTGTCATATCGACATTAGTGATCGAAACAAACCAATGAATGACCGCCACAATTTAGTCCGCGTTCCTTACTGCATTAACATTTGAAATAGTTCTCATTTTTATTTTAAATAGGCTTTTGTGATAAAAAGTGCTCACTTCTAAGCGATTATAAATTCCAATGAGTCCCGATTCAAGCAATAAATGCTTGCTTGAACATGATTTTTAAGTAACTTTTGACAATTACCAAGACAGTATTCTTTACGATCTTCTGTCTTTATCTACCGAGCGATTACAAAGCCGGCTCCTTTGACGTCTTGATACGTCTTACTCCGGAAGATAATAAAACAGACGGAAAAAATATAAAAACTTTTTTATTTTTTTAAAGTGGCAACTTTCTTACGCCCAGATACTTTTACATGATTAATATGGCAGAATTTAGTGACATATTTTTTTTGCATCTAGCCACTCGTTTCCGAAACTGATAGTTGTCAGAATCCATTTCAACTTAAAAATTTGCTTATTTCTTTCTCATATTTTTAATAGGCTTTTAAGAAAAAAAGTGCCGTCCTCAAAACGATTAAAAATTTTAATAATTCATAATTAAAGGAAAATTTCTCGGTGCAACAAAATTTTTGTAACTTTTAATGCGTAGATAAACGTATCGTGAGGTTCTAGACCCGTCGATACCAACCGATGTACATACATCGAAATTTGATCGTGGGAGGATCGGTAGCATATCTTAGTAATCGGTCGGGAGACTTTTATCTTCAACTATGACAACGTCAACGTCATACTGAAGATGTCATTTTAGTGCGTAGATATGTGTGCCGTGACGTACGCTTCCCGTTGTTTCATATAGATGTACCTTCGCAAAACTTAATTGTAGGGGGTCGGTTGTGTATCTTCGTTATCTCTAGAGAAAAATTTGTCTTCAACAATATCGTCAAAGTAAAGGTATGACGTCTTTATCTTCCTATAATAATCGAGGCCCAGAAGCCTGGATAAGCGATTTCGACTCGACGGCTAATCTTAGATAAAATACTGGAAAGAAAACCGAGTGAGGATACGTAAGGAATATGTAGTGGTTGGCGCACTCGTCTACCATGCTCCAGGTACCGGGGTTTGATTCTCAATAAGGCCAACGTGAAATATTAATTTTGGCGACTGAAGGCTAAGACTGATCCATCATTTAACATATGATCTAAATACGTTGCATTGGTGGGTCAACGCGTGCAACGCGATAAAGCCATTAGCCTCACGCTTAGGTGCTCTCAGGAACAATGAAATATTGTAGTCAAGAACATATTTTAAAACTAATATATCACATCTAATATGCCAAGATCTAATTTAAGACCTCTCAGAATTTAAACGAAGGCACCAACCACTACACAACGAGGCGTCAATCTTAATTTGATTTTTTTTTTCAGAATTTATTTACAAGGAAATCATACAGTATTTATATAAATGCAAGATAAAAAAGAACAATTAAAAAAAGTAAGACCAATTACTGATTTCACATTAATTTATTATGAATGCAGGAGAGAAGAAAAATAAATAAATTCTAAAAAAATAAAAATATTAATATTAAATAAAAGTACATAAAAGGGAGAAGACATTGTATAGCTCCAATTCTTTTCTCCCCTCTCTCTGCTTCCATGAACACTTATATTTCTTAGTAAAAAATCACCACCAACAATAATAAATTAGATGTTAATTATTTTCACCCGATATCATTCCATCGAGGGAAAAACACTCGTCTAGGATTCTGGTTCTATTTCTTACACAGAGCTGTATTTTCATTCCGCCCGGACAGGGAAAACAAATAAATTAAAATAAAATATTTTTGATCTGGGACATGTCTCCATAGGATCATTGTTTTTGCTTCCCAAAGTCAAAAGATAACAATGGCATAAAGCGCCGCAGGCTGAAATATCCCTTTCCCGTGTGTAAATAAAGAATAAATTTCCTTAACGGCTCCCAGGGCTTTTAAAACATAAACAAAACGTTTTTGTCACAACTTACTTCATAACTAATTACTGTTTTTGTTCTAATTTTATAAACGTTTATAATATTGTATCTCCATTCTATATTATACAACAGATAAAACATGAAAAGTTTGTTTGTCCGTCACAAGAACTCCTTCGAAACAAAAGGTCATCGCGACGTGAAATTTAGACACGTCATTCTAAATGCAATTTAAAGGTCAATTATATAACTACTTTTAAGTCAGGTCCAGATCTTTACGCTATAAAATCAAACTCGTAAGTTACAGCGACGTGAAATTTTAAGCACGGTATTTTAAATGGTATTTTTATATCAAAAATGCTTTTGACAGGTTTTTATTTGAATTTTCTACGGTATAAAATCAAATTTACTATCAGTAATAAAGACGAGAAATTTAGACACATCATTAAAATGCTTTTTCTAGATGACCTGTGCACTTCAACTAAAACTCTCCCGTCTGTCTTCAAAATATAATGATCCTAAAATAATAATGCTTACATGTGTACTTTCTAGCGATGTCTATTTTTTAACTCTTCTTGGAAGAAACGAAATAACAAGATGTTTTATTATTAACATTGAAAACATATTACATATAATTTTTTATAGTATTCACAAGGAGTTTTAATAACAATACTTATTTGAGGACATGCAGATAACAATATTTATTTAGAGACGTTTTTATATTTTAAACCATAACATTATTTATAAAAGCAGAATAGAAATTTTGATACACGACAAGTCAAAAGACTGAAATTTTTTTAAAAAAATACAAAATAAACATAATACCTTTTTATAAACATAATATTTTTTTTAACAATATTTTGAGTTTGTCTAAATTTTGGGAGACAAGGACTGGATTCAACTCCCTGGGGAGCTGTTTATATTAACATATTACATCAGAGGTAGGACCAATATTGTTCATTATATATATAAACGACATCACACAGATAATAAAGCACTGCAAAGTACGACTATTCGCAGATGATACCCTTATACATATAGCGGGAGAAAACTATGAAGACTCAATTAATAAATTGAATGAAGATCTACAGAACATATCGTCATGGCTAAAGATAAATAAATTGAAATTAAATGTTAGTAAAACAAAATATATGGAAATAGGTAATAAAGCACATGGCATAACAATGAATGTAAATATTGATGGTAAAATTATTGAAGGGTTGATGAAATGAAATACTTAGGAATTATTCTTGACTCCAGATTAAATTTAACATCACACTTTGAATATATACATAAGAAAATTTCAAAAAAGATTTTCTTCCTAGGAAGAATTCGAAAAAAAATAAATAAAAAGAGTGCAGAACTTATATACAAAACAATAATTGCCCCTCATTGGGACTATTGCTCTACTATATTATATTTAGCTAACGAGGGAGACATAAACAAGTTTGAAATACTACAAAATAGAGCGATGAGAATTATACTGAAAAAAAGCAAATATAATAGTGTTGAAAAAATGAGAAAACAATTGAACTGGATAGGAATAAAGAAAAGACTATTGAATAATGTATTTGTATTTATATATAAAGTGTTTAATAATCTCATGCCAAAGTATTTTATAAGTGAAATTATATTAAATAGAAATGTACATAAATATAGGACAAGAAATAGAAATAGGATAAGACTACCACTTAAGAAAAAAACAAAATCACAAAATAGCTTAATGTATAAAGGGTTAAAACTGTATGATGAGATGCCTGAAAGTATGAAGAATGAAAGAAAACTTACGGATTAAAAAAAAAAATGTTATGTTTATTGTAATAATGTAGTTATGTAAGAAATATTTAATAAGTATTTGTTATAATTGTAAATATATTAGTTAATATACAATGTAATATTAACTAACTTAAGTAAATAAATAAAAATAAATAGAGGTGAAGAACATTAAAGCGAAGGTAATATAGAAGTCTAGGCATCTACAGGGCTTACGACCTGTCAATGGCTGGTTTAAGTGGCCACTTTACACACTGTGTAACATTCACCATTCTGCCTAACATCCATATATGTATCTTCAATTCTGTCGTCTGTTGTTGATGAATCCACCTGGTCCATTAAGAAGTATAGAAATTGAAAAAATAAGATTTTCAGGCGTTGCCTAGTATGCAGGTGAAATAATTTAATTTCACGAATCTCACCCGCATAAATAAAGATTCCAGCTCTTTAACTTCACAAACATCAACAGATGAAAGAATAGAAGATATAAAGATGTTTAAATATAAGACTGGAAAAGAAATCAAAAGCAATGTCCCAGTACTGCCTTATGTACAAGGGAATACAATTATTTGAGGAAATGCCAGAAAGCATAAAAAATGAAATAAATGTAAATATATTTAAAATTAAATGTAAAAAGTATATATGTAAAAAATATTAGGTAATTTCTAGTGTAATTAATGAAAATTTACATATGAAACAGTGAATATTACAAATAAGGATATTAAGTGTATAATAGTGATAAATAATGTTAGAATAAGTATAGATGTAAATATTATGTTGTAAATATATATTAGACTATGTTAATCATAGAACTAAATAAAATAAATTATAAAAATATAGGCAGAATGGTGAATGTTACACAGCGTGTAAAGTGGCCACTTAAACCAGCCATTGACAGGTCATAAGCCCTGTAGATGCCTAGACTTCTATATTACCTTTTCTTCAACCCTTGTTAGCTGGACAAAGTGAAAATAAAATTGAATTTATGATAAAAATGTAAATGTATAAATAAATAAATAAAATAAAAATAAAATAAATGAAGATTCCAAATGGTTGATCCATATTCCTTCTAACTATGGAGTTGAACAATTTATAGCTGGTTTTTGAATGGTTTCGTTATCCTATGGATGAATCCCAACATTTTCACCGATTTGTTCATGTTGTGACAATTTGCACAGCCAGTGTGGGTTATTTACTGAATCATACTGTGTGTTTACTTTTTCCCACAACATGACGAGTTTGTTGTCTTACCCATCCAATTTCACTTGCATTGTTTTACGATGACTATACAGAATGTTCTGTTTGAATACTTTTCAAAATTAAATTCTGGTGAGAGCATTTAATAAATGTTATCAAATATTTGTAGATAACCACTTTACGATTTTTCTATGTCTACCGAGTTTGAGACGTACCCGTCTCTTCATCAGGATACCAATTGAACGTAGTTATGCAGAAAGCAGCCAGTCATAGAAAAGCGAAAGTGAGATTGGCGATGCGTGAGCTGGTTCTCGACAGAAGGTATATTAAATTTTGTAAATGTCACAGCGCAAATTGATGCAAGGAAATGGAGTGAATGGACTGACCTTTTTTGTTGATTTTCTTATTTCCGAGCTTAGCTGAGGCGGCGATACGGCGGAGCGAGCGGTAGCTTAAGCGCCGAAACTTCAAACCGAACATGCACTTCAATCGCGGTCAAATCGTACACTGACCCCAGGTGGCAAATTAATCAACTCAATAGTTATTAGAACCCATTTTGGCAACATTGAAAATGATTACGGCGCATCTTTGATCAATTTTAATATAGAATCACTACGAAAAAGGCGCCTTACATATGATTTAATTTTTCTTTTCAAAATTCTCAATAATATAGTTGATTCGCCGTATTTTTTACAAAATATTGGTTTCCGTTGTCCTCTTCGCTATACTAGATTAAATTCCCTTTTTTATGTACCAACTTGTAAAAACAATTATACCTCGAATTCATTCATTAGACGTACCTGTAGAAATTATAACGGACTCAGTATTGATGTAAACATTTTTAACTGCACGTTTAACTGTTCATGGGGTCGATTATTTAGGATAGTTGCTGAATGCGCATCTTGAGTGGTTTATGCTATGTATATGTGCCGCATGTAATGTATATGTTTGTGTATGTTTTATATGTGCGTTCATGTGTGTGCGTGGATGGCTCGGAGTGTACATTCGGTATTTTTATTTATTTTAATTTATTACCTCCATGGTAAACGCAAATGTCAACAATCATTCTTTTCTCACTTAAAATTCTTATTTTATTTTTTTTGTCACATTTAATGTTAATATCTTTTAAGTTTATGAAAATTTAGTTGTTCTTTTTATGTTAAAAAATTGTTGTTTTTAATACTTATTTTGTATGACTGTATGTTTTCTGAATAAAATAAAATAAAATAAACTATAAATGCGCAAAAGGGACAGGATTCAAGTGGGCGAGAGAAACGGAGACAAGTATAGGAATTTATTTACGCTGTGACACATTTTCAATCGGCCTAACCAGAGAACCACCTTTGTGAAAAGAGTGAATAAACAAATCTCCACAACAGTTGAAATGTTTTTGACTCTAACAAATGATAAACGAGAAACACGTCAGTTTTTTTTTACATTACAAACAAGAATGAGTTATGACTTATGACTGCGATTAAGCATGTTTATTATTGTTCATTGATCGCTCAAATGTTTAGCATGCTTTTAAGCACGTCGATAATTATGTGTGATTGAGCTACAGGGGTGGTATTTTAGATCTTCTCTACTCCTAGAGAGTAATTAATTTGAAAATTTTTGTTCTTTTAAAGTGACGAGACTTTATTTCACATAATGGCCACACTGACGATTAAACGTAAAAAATATGACCACGTGAAATCGAACAGGATAATTTTCATTTTGAATATTTTTGCGACTTAAAGCGTTACCCAAAACACGCAATTAAGTTGAATTGATCGAACCGTATTAGTTTAATTTCCTATTTTGCCGCAGTTTTATACACCATTTGACGTTTGATTATAAGTGTGGCCATTATGTGAATCAAAGTCTCGTCACTTTAAAGTAGTAAAATTCTTCAAAGTAATCACTCTCTAGGGGTATAGAAGATCAAGAAAACCACCCTTGAAGACCAAGGAATAATCAGGCTTTTTGTTTTCGAGATTTATGTCAATTAAATAATTTATTAATGTCTTTTCAATAAATTCCATTGGTAACTCTTTCCTATTGACCTGTGTTTTGTTTTAATTTATTTAGGTTTGTTTATTATAGAATTGATATTTGAAGAATTAACTTTGTGATAAAAAAAACCATGTTTGATTATGTCCAAATGCTTGCAGACTGGCTGGATTTCCTCTGTAGGGAGCTGTCTATATTTACATTTATATCAACACAGAAGGAAAACATTTTTGAGAAAGGGCAACAACTTTTACTTCACAAAAGTCAACAAATGGAAGAGTCGAGGAAATGGGCAGAATGGTGAATGTTACACAGTGTGTAAAGTGGCCACTTAAACCAGCCAATGACAGGTCATAAGCCCTGTAAATGCCTGGACTTCCATATTCCCTCCTCAAAAATGTTTTCCCTCTCTGTTGAAATAAATTTGAATATGAATAATTCCCTAGAGAGGAAATCCAGCCAGTCTACAAGCATGTGGACATACTCAAATATTGTTGAATTAATTACCTGGTAAAAGAAGAAGTATAAATATTGGAAAATTGTTTTCTGGCGTTGCCTAGTAGGTGATTTAGTTCAGCCGGATGAATCTCACCCACGTGATAAAGGTTTCAGCTCAATTACTTCACAAAAGTCAACAGATGGAAGAGTTGAGGAAAAGTGGATGTTTAAACATGGGAAGAATGGTGAATGTTACACAGTGTGTCAAGTGGCCACTCAAACCAGCCAATGACAGGTTATAAGCCCTGTAAATGCCTAGACTTCCATATTCCCTTCTTAAAAACGTTTTCCCTCTATGTTGAAATAAATTTGAATAGAGATAATGATACATTACAGGTAAAGTATGTATTCTATTAACTCTTAAAAAACTGTGGTAAATAATCCCTTTCGCGCGGTGATGTAACATCGTGTTACCACTAGTAAAAACGGAATGTTCTAAAGTTTAGACATTTGAAAAAAAAACACGGAGACGTATGATTAATAATTCTTTTTTCATAATTTATGCAAATAAAGATATGATTTAGCTCTGCTTTAGCAAAATAAAATAAACTTCATAAATCAGCGGCTAATATTACTGTCATTAACTAACTTATTCTATTTTACACAACACCTGCCGCAGAACAGCGTCTTTGTCTTCCTTTTTATGAGTTCTATCTTCGTGCTCTTTTATGCAGATGTGTTGCTGAATTAGCGGACATTCATTCTTCGCAAAGCAAGAATAAATATTTTTTGTATTGACATCCAGCATAGTCATACAAATTTTACTTTCAAATCCTTTGTGAGAATATCAATTTGAAGATTACGAAAAATACGACTTCATAATTTAAAAAAAATAAGAGAGATATATCAAGTCTTGTATTTTATTTATTTATGCTTTATGAAGTAAGTTCTTTATTTTTTTGAAAACAACAACAAATTTAATATCAAAATTTCTCAATTAAATATTTTTTCAAATTAATTTAAAATATTTCGATCCTATGTCGACAAGTGTGACATCACAGCCACACAAGAGTTAATTATGTTAATTATTTTTTAAAAACCCGCTGAACTACTTCATTGAAATGCAGATAAGATACATAAATTGCTAGAATTCGTTTTTACACAGATCGTGTTCCACTTTTAACAGCTTTTTTAACCATATATCTATCATACAGGATTACAATTATTTAAAAATAGTGTATTGAAAACTTTTGAATAAAACTCCCGTTGGTCCCTTTTTCTCTTATATCACTCAATTACATACATTAATATTATTATTTTAAATCAAATTTCTCTTTTGAAATTTGTATTACTACTAAAATCGCTTTAATGAAATTTTATCGACTTCTCTTGGTTTAAAATCTTCTCCTTATATTGCTTTTTCAAATTTTAAAGATTACTTGCTATACTTGTTATTCCTTCTTAATTTTTTCTTTTTTCTCTGCTGCATTGGCATATTTTTATACTTTTAAACTACTTTTAATTACTTATATTATATATGTAAATAAAATCAATATATTGCTGCTCTTACTATAATGTGTCATAAATTGATGTTTTTTAAATTGACCTAAATTTATTGTCTTATATTTCACTTAAAGATTCTTCTCATCGTTTTTTTGAATTCCTTAAAATAAATATGTGTATATTTCTGTTTTTCCTTTTTTTTAAAAAATGTTATTACTATTTTATTTTATTTTTACACCTGAGCGTGTTTTTCATTCTTTATTTCAATTCTTTATTTCAATTCTTTATTTCAATTCTTAATTTTTAATTACTTTTACAAATTTTCTTCATTTTTAATATTATTTCCATTTGTAAATACTCATTACAAACTACAAACTTTAAAATATCTTTTTTTCACTTAAATTTTAATTTTTAAACAACTTTCATTTATATTTTTCTTTTTCCTTCTCTTTTTTTATACTTTGATAATTAACCTTACATTTAATCTTCATAAAGTTAATCCATGTAATGACTCCCTTAAAATGCTTGCTTCTTAGAAATGCCAAGATCGTTTCTAACACTCAGATTATGAGGACATTGTATAATTCCTTGGTAAGAAGTCGTTTGGAGTTTAGTTCCATTATTTGGTCGCCACATGAGACTCGATACTCTTTGATGGTGGAGAGAGTGCAGAAAAAAATTCTGCGCTATCTGTACCTAAAAGAGTGTGGATATTATCCTCGGCTCTTCTCAACCGACTTTTTACTGGGGATGCTAGGCTATCAGTCATTATGGAGGAGGAGGGACGTTCATTTGGGTGTTCACTTTTTCCAGGTGATCGGTGGTCGCATACATAACTCAAAAATTCTGATGGATGTAGGTCTGTTCGTACCTGATAACTATCTTCGACAAAGACACCATCGATTGTTTTACCTACCGCGATGCAAAACCAACCTGCCAATGGTTATGCCGGTGGGTAGAGCAATCTTGCTACTTAATCGCATCGCCTCGGATGTCGACATATTTCATGACAGTGGGCCTTCCCTTAGGAAAGCACTTTCTAACTTTTAATTTTTCTTCTTACATTTTGTTATATTATTTTAATAACATAACTATCTACTGTAATTTGTGATCTATTATTGTATTTAGAATGAATTGGGTCTTTTTTCTGTAATGTTCTAAATATCTGAATAAATAAATGAAATGAAATAATTGCTTTATAATATGGAAACTTCACTAGTCCATTAGAATTAAGTCTAATTGTGTAAAATATTAAACTTTGTAACTCTACTGTATGTTTCCTTAATAAAATAAAATAAATAAACAAACGTTTTCAGAAGACGCCATTAGTGTGATATTTAGTGCAGGAAAGCCATCTACTCCATTTACTGAGAGTAAATTCGGGTAGTTCTCAATGACTGCTGATTGCAAATATCCGGTGTAACCTAAATCGGGTTCTCCAAGATACTTGCTTACTATATGTGTAGATATCTTTAAATGGAATTGCGCAGTTTCCTCGCTTAACTATCCAATAATATGATAAATGATATATTTTATCTATATATAAAAAGCAATGTTTGTATGCGTGTCCTCGATAGACTACATATCGATACTGTTCCGGACGCGTACAATATATATGTTCAAAAAATGATAAATTAAATTAAACCAGCTAGAATCCCCGGTATTTGTACGACTGACTGCTAGGCTTCCAATAAAAATAAATGATTTACTTTCGAGCCTGGCCTCAGAAATACCGGGACCAAGTATAGCCCTAGAACAATAAAATTCACTGTGAAATAATATTTTAATGTAAATAAAGCCCTAGAAAGGGCCGCTGTATTGTAATTGTCATGTTCCGCGCGTCACGGCTGCCGGCGAAATAGCCCGTATGGGCGTTAGGCGCCCGTATTTACGTGACCCACGGCCTGCGGCATGTGGCGAGTCACCCCCACCACTCCAAGCCGGCTGGAGCGGGTGGGACGGCTGACTCACGGAGCCCGACGCGCATCGCTTTATAAGGCGAGTAATTTAAATGATTAAATTATCATCGAACCGACATTGACCCTCAACTATATGGACTTTTAAATGTTTTTCTTAAACAAGGAACATTTAAAGTTAAATTAAAAAATGCCTCTTCCACCATCAGACGAATGACAGCCGGAGTTCCCCATGGCTCTATACTCTCCCCCTTTTATATAATATTTACACGCACGACCTTCCCATCCCCGACGACCGCCATTCTTTCATAGCACTCTACGCCGATGACACAGCCGTCTTCACCCGATCAGCCAGTACAGAAATTATCACTCATAGACTACAGACCCACATCGACAAACTCCAAAAGTGGTTCGACCGTTGGAGGATCGCCATAAATCCCACAAAAAGCATCTCCATCTTCTTCTTTAGACGACTCCTGCGCAAAAGTCCGCAAGGCAATATCATCATGTCTGGAGAGAGGATAGCTTGGCACCCAACGGCGAAATATCTTAGAGTTACACTTGAAAAAAAACTCACCTGGCTCAAATACATTAAACTCATCATCCGCAAAGCCACCTCCACCAGAGCATCACTTGGCCCCCTCATTTGCAAAAACAGCACACTAAACATAAAAAAAAAAACTACTCATATACACGGCACTTCTTTGTCCCATCATCACCTACGCCTGCCCCATCTGGGGTACCGCCAATCATATCCACAAACTACAGTCTTTCCAAAACAAAACTCTACAAATCATTCTACAAGCCCCGTGGTTTGTCAGAAACACAATCACACACCGGGACATGAACACTCAAACACTCGACATTTACATAAAAAAAACTAGCTACAAAGTTCTTCCAATCTCTGTACCAAAATTTCAACCCTTCAATCGCAGGCCTCGGCCTACTAGATCTCATAACTGACCCCCTTTATCACCAACCTGTATCCATCATTTATCCTACCTCTCCCGTCCCGTGATTTACGGAGAAAAGATGCAAAAAGAAGGTGTGAGGGCAACCCTCGGAACTCCATTTCGCCACTTAAAGATACCGATTAAATTAGTTGAGTTCCTAAGTCTAAACAGTTCACACGTGTTTTATTAAGTTTTCTGGCCTGTTCGCCTTCCTGCACTTCGTTCTGCGAGCTGACTGTCTTCGCCCTTCTACACCACTTGGACCGGGTGGAAAGTCCTTTTCAGGGCTATTGAGGTTGACTTGCGGTCGGCGCAGCTGTGCCTCTACCTTCCGACTTTGTCTTTGACTCTGTCTGGGAGGGTGGCTTCTCGTTTACGCCGGGAAGCCTGACTGCGGCAAACGCGGATGACGAATTAGCACAATTGTGGTAACGCGCACGTTACAGATACTACTGGACTGATTTACGTGCAACTTTTGGGAAAATAATGTTTTAATTTTTTTTTTCATTTAAATCAAAATAACAAATTATAAATGTACTTATCATGAAAAAAAACAATACATAAAAGAGATCCTTGTTAAATTAGAAAGAGAATCCTGCTCCAAAAAACCCCTTCGGATACATGAAATAGATCAACATCCAGAGCGATGTTGTTCAGCATAGCAGTAGCCCTTCCAACGGCAGGGAGCTCTTGTTTTTTGGAGTATGAAACAATCTATGCTGACGCTGTCCTGTCAAGAACATACAAACCAATGTTCATCATAATCTCAGAATCACCGATTATACCGCGCAACAATCGATAAATATGAGCAGTCAAATACATATTCTTTGTAGTCTCTAAACTGTTGTAGTCGAGCATACCCTGGAGAAACTCGGCCGGGTAGAGCCAAGGATAATACCCGCACTCTCTTTTGTAGATATATTTTAGAAACTTTTTTTAGATTTTCTCTGTCATAAGAGAGTACTTCTGTTCACGTGACCCCAAATCATCGAGCCACTGTCGAGTCTAGTTCGAACCAAGGAGTTGTGAAGAGTTCTCAGTACGCGGGTATTTTCCCAAATCTTGGCAGTACGAAGAACGAAATTTAACATCCTTCAGTACTTTACCATCGATTGCCTCTATGTGTTCATGAAATGTCAGGGTGCTCACAAATCAAACGCCCAGATCCTTAACATTTGATGGTCGTATCAGATTCTGGTCATTTATTGGAAAACACTTGGAAAATTTAAACCTAAGTTTGTCTTGCCTTCTCTTTTCTATGGGAATGATGATGATGGTGAAATTTGTTGCAACAGAGAGGGAAAACATTTTTGAGATGGGAATTCGAAAGTGTAGTCATTGGGCTTATGACCTGTCATTGCCTAGTTTAAGTGACCACTTTACACACCGTGTGACATTCACCATTCTGCCTATATTTTAACATCCACGTGACAGGTCATAAGCCCCGTAAATGCCAACTTTCATATTCCCATCTCAAAAATGTTTTTTTATCTGTTGCAACAAATTAAGATCTAAATTACTCACTAGGGAAGAAATCCAGCATGTCTGCAAACATTTGAACACAATCAAAACATTTTTACATATATATGATATTCACATGTTATTATCTAACACATATAAAAGGCAAATGGTCGTATTTGTGTTCTCGATAGACTGAAAAACTAGTGGGCCAATTTACGTTGCGATTTTCAGCGAAATGTAGATCTTTGCCATTAGCATATTTTTAGCGTTTAAAGTCTTCAATTTATTAAATAGAAACAAAGTTTGGAGCGAAAATGTTTTTTTTATCCATCACCAGGGTTACATTTATTTATTATTTATTTATTTATATACATAAGTTTATTGTTCATTATTTAAGACATAAGTCCCAACTGCATGGGACTAGCAATTAGTTGACACAGACACATGAGTATATTACCACAAATATAGAATCAGAAACATAAAAAATAATTTTTTTTTAAATGCATAGATATATATATATATATGGCGCATCAATATGGTAAACTGTAAACTCAAATATTCGTAAAATCATCAAGGAGTTTCCTGCTCAAATCCCTCCAGTCCTTAACTACTTTCTTGAAAACAGTTTTTGTCCTTGAGAGCTTGATACGCTCCTCCAAAATATTGAACATTCTCGGTGCGATAAATGAAAGATGCCTCTGAGCAAAAGTCGTACGCGTAACATTACCATTCTGCCTATGTTTTAACATCCGTATTTCCTCAACTCTTCCAAGTGTTGACTTTTTGTGAAGTAAACGAGTTAAAACCTTTACCATGTGGGTCAGATTCATCCGGCTGAACGAATTCACCTACTAGGCAACGCCTGAAAACAATTTTCCAATTTTGTATACTTCTTTTTTTACCAGTTAACTAATTCAGCAATGTTTGCAGTATGTCCAAATGTTTGCAGACTAGCTGGATTTCCTCCCCTTCGGATCATTTTTTTTAAAAACAGAGATGGAAAACATTTGGACGTACTCAAAACATCGTTGAATAATATCCGCTACTGGATGATAAAAAAAAAAAAACAATTTTATTTATTCATATATATGTACATTATAAAATGAAATATCTTAATTCATACGTATAAAAATAAATAAAATAATTAGGTAAAATTAGGTAAATATAAAAATAACACATAAGTATACATAATATCCAGAGAATAATATGCTTAAAAAGTAAGAGAATCTTGTAACGAAAAACACCCTCAGAGACGTGAAAAATGTCAATGTTCAAAGTGATATTGTTCAATATAGAGATAGCCCTTCCAACAGTAAGATGGTCCTGTACATATATTGGAATGTGAAACAGGCTATGCTGATGCTGTAAAAGTTAAGGCTCCGCATAATTTCAGGGTTGTCAATAATACCACGCAACAATCGAAAAAAGTGCGTAGTTAAATACACATTCCTTCTGGTCTTCAAACTGCTGTAACCGAGCGCACCCTAGAGGAACTCAGCGGGATAAAGCCATAAATAACATCCAAACTCCCTCACGTAGAGAAGCCGAAGAAATTTCTTCTGAACCCTCTCCACCATAAGAGAGTATTTCAACTCATACGGTCCCCAAATCATCGAGCCACTTTCGAGTCTACTTTGCACCAACGAGTTATAAAGAGTTCTCAGTACTCGTGTACTACCAAAAACCCTGGCAGTACGCAAGACGAGCCCCAACATCTTCAACGAACTACTACAAACTGTTTCGATCTGATCATGAAATGTCAGGGAATTCACAAAAGTGATGCCTAGATCTTTAATTTGCTTAATTTTGAACAGTATATATATATATATTTTTTTTTTTAATTGTCTGCGTAGCACAGTAATGTTGACATGCAGTATGGTGTAGATATTAATTTATTACATGTAATACTGTTCTGTTGTTATTGCCATACATACGATAGCATCAGGATTATTACCCTGTTATGTACGTGTTACATAATTCGATGCTTAATTATACTGTACATGCAAACGGTCTCATTAAAATAATAATGAAATAAATTATAGGAAATATTGTACATTATAACTATTTACCCACATTTTCATATCTACCGGTTTTATCAGGACACTAATTAATTATTTTATTTATTTATTTAAACACCTTGTAGTCTTTTATATGTTTTACATATGTTGGGTCCATAGTCCATAGTCGATGATACTTGCGTGTTAAATTAGTTCAGCTGAAGTAGATTAATGACCGACGATGCAATGCTATCATTTTCTATCGAATCCAATACAACTTATATTGCAACTCTTGCAATATTGCACAAAAAGACGAGATCGTCGCCCTGCAGTACATTCACATCGTCCCTACCATGATCTAGTATTTCAAGTGAGAAAGGAATAATTGTTAACATTTGCGTTTTCCATGGAGGTAATAAATAAAAATACAGAATTTACACTCCGAGCCATCCACGCACACACATGAACGCACATATAAAACATACACAAACATACATTACATGCGGCACATATACATAGCATAAACCACTCAAGATGCACATTCAGCAACTAGCCCAAATAATCGACCCCATGCAGAAATTTTCTGTACAAATGCAACGTGCAGTTAAAAATGTCTACATCAATACTGAGTCCATTATAATTTCTACAGGTACGTCTAATAAATGAATTCGAGGTATAATTTATTGTTTTTACAAGTTGGTACATGAAAAAGGGAATTTAATCTAGTGTAGCGAAGAGGGCAACGGAAACCAATATTTTGTAAAAGATACGGCGAATCAACTATATTATTTAGAATTTTGAAAATAAAAATTAAATCACATTTCTAATTAATTGAACATTGAATATATATCATACTTATTATATATACAATATTTTAAAAACAAAATCAATATATGAGTCCTCCTTACCAGGGAAACCTTTTCTGAGAAGGAATGCAAAGTGTTTAAATATTTTTTTTACGCATCGTCGCTTGAGTTTGTTTTTATCTAACATACCAAAACACAAATCTGAAGAAAAAGAGCTTTTAAGTTTTTTTTTAACGAAATATGCACAAATAATAGCTTCAAATTAAGTCAAAATTCGTAAAAAAAAACCCTTAAAGAATTTTTTTTAAAAATCAGTTGAATTTTATAAATGAAAGCTTTCTCATAACTCATGTTCATTTAACTTAATTTCGTTATAAATAGCCCGTTGGACAAAAACGAACTAAAGCAACGATATTTTACATGTCATTCTAATCATTTGAATAAATCCGTAGCACGTGACAACAAAAAAAAATGTTTTAATTAAATTACAAATTTAAAAGCTTCAATTAAATTAATTTAACAAGAGAATCACTATGTAAATCGCCGTTTAGGTATTTTATTACTAAAATGGCGCTATATAAGTTATCCATAATAATAATAATAATTAAAATATTTGTTTTATTTCTTCTATCCTAATTTATTATCTTCAACCAGGTTTAGATTTCTGTTTTGAAACGTTTGTTTTCAGTTAACTCAATTTTTTGTGGAAGCATATTAACTGTTGTGTTCTGATGTCACACTAGTCGACATAAGACACAAGACTTGACATATTTCTCTTATTTTTAAAAATAATGGATTTGTATTAATTGTTATCTTCAAATGGACATTTTTACACCCGATTTGGAAAGTAAAATTTGTATAACTATTTTAAATTTTAATACAAAAAATATTTATCCTTGCAACGCAAAGAATGAATGTCCGCTAATTCAGCAACACATATGTACAGATATCTTGTACAAGAGAGAGCACGAAGATATAAGTCATAACAAGGAAGACAGAAACGATGTTCTGCGGAGGGTGTTGTTTAAAATAGATTCTGTCTTCAGTCGGTTAATGACAGTGATGGGGGACGCACGCGCGTAACATGGGCGGAGTATTTGTATTTTTTTTTTATTTTGTTATAACAGCGCTAAATTCTATGTTAATTCTCATAAATTATGGTAAACGAATTATCAAACAGTATGTCGGCTTTTTTTTTTTCAAATGTCTGAACTTTAGAATATTCCATCTTTTACTAGCAGTTACACGATGTTACATCACCGCGCGCAAATGGATTATTTACCACAGTCTTTTAAAAGTTAAACAATTTGGCAGAAAATCATCCTTGCACCTTTATATATATGGTGCGTTAAAAGGAGAAATATTTGAAATGATAATATAGTTTTTAAATGGCTGACGGAAATGGAATGGACAACTAGGCTTCGTAATTTTTTCCGGTCTAAAACCAACCACCTGGAAAGGAAATTTTCCTTGGGATTGGGGACGATAGAACTTCCAGTTATGACCCCGTAAATTGGTGCTGGGATTTAATTGACAAATCTCATTTAGGAGGCAGTCATAGTAATTACAAGTCCTGTCGTTTTTTCACATGTAATGATTTAAGAAAAAAGAAATTAGGTTATTAAAACAGAGATGAAGAACATTTAAGAGAAGGTAATATAGAAGTCTAGGTATCTACAGGGCTTATAACCTGTAAATGGCTGGTTTAAGTGGCCACTTTATACACTAAATATAAGCAGCTCCCCAGGGAGTTGAATCCCGTCCTTGTCTACAAAAATTGGGACAAACTCAAAATATTGTTAAAGAAATTAAGTATTTATTGCTAATATTAATTTTACCGGCAATATTGATTGTTCAATTTGGTATGCACTTACTTACATCGTGATAAATTGTTATGAAGTAAAAATATTGTTATTACAAAGCTTTTTATTTGTGATAGTTAATTGCTGACAAGATCTAGAAATATTGTACAATTGAGTTATTTCTTGGTATTTTTTTGACCAAGGGTATCTATGCAAGAGCGAGTTCAGTTGAAGCTTTGATCAGAATGGACATCCATTTCCTCTACAGCCTTTACTATTTCCGGTTTGAGCAAGTTCGTGAAAAACGTTTACAGTGTCTAAAAGTGCATTAAGGTCTGAATTAAACAGTCAAGAGATTTTATGAAGACAAAAATATGACAAAAATATTTTGCGTATGACTAAATGTTCACAGACAAGGCTGTTTGCCAGTTCCTAGGGAGTTACGAGTACTAATATTTATTGAAAATGGAAGGAAAACATTTTCAAAAAGGGAATTTGTCGTTGGCTTATTTTCGAGAGGCTGTTTAGCGAGAATCATGTGATTGAATTATTTCACCTACATACTGCAGCTCCTGAAAATAACTTTTAATTTTTATACTTCTTCATACCAGGTGGATTTATCAACAATGTTTTTCATTTGTCCAAATTTTTGTGGACAAGGACTGGATTAAACCAATTGATTCGCTGGATTCTTCAAGGTGTAATAAGTTCTGTTCGACAAAAACACAAAACTTAAAAAAAATCATAGCGCTGATAATACACTATTTAACTTAATAATATTTTGCTTAGTTAAATAGTGTATTAACTTATAATAAAATTTAAAAAAACAACTTAACTTTCTTATGGGTACAGGCTACTTTATGTTCCAAAAAAACGATATCATTCCATCGGAAAAATTATTATCGTTAAAAAACAAAACAAGGATAATTTATCCCTTATATAAAGTAAAAAAGAAAGGGTAAAAAGCTTCAACTTTTTTATTTGTTTATTTTTCTATACACATATTATTTATATGGAAATATAATTACAAAAATACACTTAAGAAAAATTCATCTTAAAATTAAGCTATTACATGAATTGGAAAAAATGCCCACAAAGATTACAGCGTCTGAGCGTAGGCCATTCCTTTTTCAATCATTAAAAAGTTTATAGCACAAACATAATATACGAGTAGTATAACACGAACCGATCAATGTCAAGTAGACGAAAGTGAGTATTTTCGACACCTCTTTCTGTTCGCGTTCAGTCGAAAAAATGAAGCTGCCAAAGCTGCTTTTGATATTTGCGCAGTGTGCGGTGAAGATGCTATAAATTATTGACAAATATGTTGTAAAATAATGAAGGAGAATACATTTTTGACTAATTTGTTTTTTATTGTGTCTTCATGTTCTCTTCATTTGGAAAACAGCAGACAACTTATGTCAACACCAAATATATGCTTGGGGGTAAAATCCAGTTTTTTGTCTACACATATTTGGAAAAACTCAAATTATTGTGATAAAACCAACTGGACCAAAGAAAAGTTAAAAAAAATAGTAAATTGTTTACGGGGGTTGCTTAGTATGTGAAATAATTAGATCAGATAAATCTGTTCACAACAATAAAGATTTCAGGTCTTTAACATTACTTAAATCAACAGGTGCAAGAATTGAAGAAATATGGATGATCAAAAATAGGCAAAACAGTGAATGTTAAACAGTGTGTAAAGTAGCTACTTAAACCAGCCAACGACAGGTCATAATCCCTGTAAATACCTACACTTCCATATTCTCTTCTCTAAAATATCGGTAACTTTGATTACTGCTGGGTGTAATTGGATCCATCTCCCGTCGTTATATAAGTTAAGACATGGGTTTACACTGTACCTTTTTTAGGCTAACAAGAGGTTATTTTGAGAACTCGGCTTATTTGGACAGCATCAATTTTCATGTTCCGGACGGACATCTCCAACGTCAGCTGATACTGTTTTAGCCAACCTGCCTCTGGTCAAGCTGATAAGAAGCGCAGTCAGGTAGGTAAACATGATTGCTTTGTAAATCGACACCTTTTACCTACACGAGAGAAACTATGTTTATGAGGCGAATTCTCTTGCTATTGGAGACTATTATACCTTCATAATATCGAGCCATTGCTCAAAGGCTCAAATGGCTTTACACATTGTCCCAATTATTTCGTTTTATTTAAAATGTTATTATGTTTGCAATAAAAATGAATTTAAATAGTTTTAAAATCGTTGCATGATTTACGAGCGGGTTTTTTTGCATAATAATGAACTTTGCGCTGCGCATGTTTGTAGATCTTAAAACTTTCAATCGAATCTGTAAAATAAAGTTTGAACCGTAAATGTTTTATTCATCGACCTATCAGAGTTGCATTCGAAGAGAAAGCATTTACAAAAAAATTGGAAAATGTTATTTTTTGCGTATAAATAAGTTTGTATTTGAATGTTTACAAACAACATACGTTTTTTGTTGATATTACAATATTTGAGTTTGTCCAAATGTTTGTAGACAAAAGACTGGATTTCACCCTCTTAACCCATCAAATGGAAGAATTGGAGAAATATAGATAGTCAAATATAGGAAAAATGGTGAATGTTATACAGTGTGTAAAGTGACCACTTAAACCAGTCAATGACAGGTCATAAGCTCTTTAAATGCGTAGATTTCAATATCCTTTCTTGAAGGTATTCTCCATCCCTGTTGTAATTTTTTAATTTTGTGGATATCAATAAGATTATTTCTTTAAATTCCTTTTAATTTCTACACATTTTTTTATTTTGACTGGATTTTTGGTAATACTAAAATAAAGTTAACTGACATCCAATATATTTATAAAAAATCGGAATTCTCAATAAAGTGCACCCTTGTTTTTAGAAGAGCAGAAATTGTAATTTGCAAAAACTATTATGTTTTTAAAACATATTTAATTTATGTTTTGGAATTTAACTATAAAAAAGTACCTAGGTACCTGCATAAATTCAATATTTGAATATTAATATTTCATAACATTTACAGAAAAATTATATACATATGTTATATGGTTTGTGATATCCTAGGTACCTGCATAAATTCAATATTTGAATATTAATATTTCATAACATTTACAGAAAATATACATTTTCATGTTATATGGTTTGTGATATTACTCATTTTTTTATTATTTTGCTTTGGGCAACATCAAAACATACAATGACAAAACGAAAATATTGAAATGTCGAACTCATATATTTAATGGAAAATTCAAATATCAAAAAAACGTTTGGTGAACCAGCTAATAGCAGGTAAGCCAACGTTTGGGCAGGACAATATCTGTTTGGTCCGCTAGTTAAATATATAACATCTGATTGATTTGCTTATGAATGTTGATAAATCGAAAGTGATGGTTTTTGAAAGGGATGAAAATATAACTAAATGTGAGATCAGCGTGAAGGGAGATATTCTGAATCAGGTAGAAGAATTTGTGTACCTGGGAAGTATGTTTACTAGGGGCGGAAAGGCCGAGAAAGATATTGAAAGGAGGGTGAGTGCCGGGAACAGGGTAAACGGTACACTAAAATCTACTTTGGCAAACAAATGTTTATCGCAGGAGGCTAAACTAGCAGTTCACAACGTAGTTCTAGTGCCAACTCTAATGTATGGGAGCTAAGTATAGAATTGGAAAAATGATTATGAAAGTAGGTTGAATGCTGTCGAAATGCGATCCCTAAGGCGAATGTGTGGTAAAACGATGTATGATAGGTGCACAAATGTCGAGATCCGTGAAGTGTGTAAGGCTGAGACATGTATTATTGACAGAATCAAGAAAGGGGTGCTGCGTTGGTTTGGACCTGTAGAGCGAATGGACAGCGAAAGAACAGCTAGAGGGATCTACGACGCAACTGTTGATGGATGCAGAAAACGAGGAGACAGATAAATACATGGCACGATCAAGTCCATAAAACACTTGAAGATGGACATGTCAAAAGTAGGAATAATAGGCGTGGGTGCATTAGAAGATGTATGAATGTAGAGGAAGCGAGGTCTGTATGCCAAGATAGAGTATTATGAAGTTCTATCCTCTCTGCCTACCCCTAGGGGGAAACGGCGTGATGGTTTGTTTGTTTGTTTGTTTTATTGATTAGCCGTAACAAATATGAATTAATAGTAAAGATAACGTCAACAAATTTGAAAAAAAGCAAAACATATGAATTAACATTAATTATCCTGGTTTATATGGAGAATAAAGCGGAAGAGGAATTAAATATAGATTGAAAGAACATTTAGCTTTACATAGATTAAATTTGGGGACCGTGTGAGTTGAAGTACTCTCTTATGGTGGAGAGGGTTCAGAAGAAATTTCTTCGGTTTCTCTACATGAGGGAGTGCGGATATTATCCATGGCTTTATCCCACTGAGTTTCTCCAGGGTATGCTTGGTTACAGCAGTTTGAAGACTAGTAGGAATGTGTATTTAACAACGCACTTCTTTCGATTGTTGTGCGGTATTATTGACAACCCTGAAATTATGCGGAGCATTAGCTTTTATGTTCCGTATAATAACCTTAGACAGCGTCAACATAGACTGTTTCACATTCCAATATACAGGACCAACCTGCCAATGGTTATGCCTGTTGGAAGGGCTATCTCTATGTTGAACAATATCACTTTGGACATTGACATTTTTCACGTCTCTGAGGGAGTTTTTCGTTACAAGATTCTCTTACTTTTTTAACATATCATTCTTTGGATATTATGTATACTAATGTGTTTTTTTTATATATACCTAATTTTACCTAATTATTTCTATATGTATGAATTAAGATATTTTATTTTGTAATGTACATATATATGAATAAATAAATAAATGATAAAAAATGATAAGTGATAAATAACAATATTTCAAACTACGCACCACATTCAAAGTGAAACACAATTTTGACGAATCAAAAAACATAAAATTTTTACACGTGGGACATAAAAGTCCAAAGTTAAATAAATTAATTTAAAAAAATAAATAAGATAAAAAATAATTGATATAGAATTTTAATAAATAAATCAGCAGATAAGATTTAAAAACTTGCCCTTATTATTCCCTTAGTTTAACACTCTGTTTCATTTAAATATTACGAATTGTTTCTCTTTCAATTTATTTTTTTAATTTGCCTACCTTTAGATAATAGGTATTTGGTTTAATATAAATTATCCTAACGTTCTTAAATATTTACAAGTCTGAAGATGCCGATTAGAGGGTGAAATCGCTAATTGGTTGAATAAACAGGTGGAAGTGTATCGAGTATTTTTTATTAGTGACGTCTTTATAAATATAAGTTATAACATCAATATAAAATTTCGTAGTTATTGCTTTGAAAATTTATTCAATAAATATTATCTTTTATCAACCCCTTTACAAAAATAATTTATTTTTAAAAATAAAGTTTTCTTTCATCTTTTCAATTTGTTGATCTAATTTGTAAACATTATTATTCTCTTCCGTAAATAGTCCTCAACATACACATTTTATTTATTACATTCTATTTGTAAAGGGAGGAATTGTGGATTCTAAATACTAAAGGTATGTTTGGAAAATTCCTGAAAAGGACCTTTCAAGGGATATTTATAATTTGCCTTTTAGCAAAATTTCAAAGACTTTACTCATAATGAACTTAAATAGAAGTTAATGATGATTCGCTTTAATTAGATACGAATTTATTTTTTGAAATTTCCTCTTCTTTTTTCATGTCTGCTCTTAGGTGGTGCATGTGGACATCACCAGACGCCTTCAAGAGACCTAATGGCTAGCCAGCAGTGGCGAATAATGATTTTATTTACAGGTAAGCTATAAAAAATAATATATGTTTGTACATACATAATATTATAATGTAAGTAATTTATTATTCTATGAATTGATATTTTTCTGTGGTTCTGTGTGAACAACTCTCATCCATGAAATCAACTCAAACGACGTAATTTCGTGATATGTTATATTATAAAGATATATCATCAATTACTTTAATACATAACTCATTAAAAAATAAATAAAAATAGCACTATGAATTCAGTCAACATAAGGTATTCAATTGAAATGTCAACTGGCCGAATTGTTCTAGAAATAATTAGTGCTAAAAACGGCCGCGTCGAGCACCATATGTCCCGCAATATGACGCATGAAAGTTATTATTATTATTTTTTATTTTTTTATTTATTTCTTAAGTTAGCTTATATTAAAACTAATATAAACTATTATGTACATTTACATCATCTATATATATTTACATTTCCTTACAGTAACTTATACATTTATTTTTAAATTATGGTCTTGTCAAAAGAACCATTTCAAAGTAAAATAGCCCTTAAGAAAAATGTTTGAAATACTGTTTTCCAAATCATGAATCTTCAAATAATTTGTGTAACCTGCAAGTTTAATCTAGGAGAAAAAACCCGCACTGGAGTTGACATTCAAAATATAGTATACTTATTTGCATAAAAAAATCAGCTAGAATAATCGGCTAGTTTTTTGGCTCACCGCAGGCGCTGATCGCACTTTATTTATATTAGGATAAAAATCCGAACGGTGGAAATGATTTCAAATGAATGATAATTATTTATTTGTTTTTTTGTAAAGAAAGTTACAGAAAAACATTATTATGGTTAGTCAAATATAATGGTAAGCTGCGCATAATTGCTTCTATACACGGTTCGCCCCTGCTAGCCAGGGCCGCGATTATAAAGGCTATCTTTACTGGTACATACTGAGACGATATAATTAACTTCTGTACTAGTCTAGACCGTCATCGACGGTTTTCCAGGACGGTGGGAGCCCGCAGGCGTATAGAAGAAGCAACTTGGGTTTAGGTTCTCTTGAGGCATGCAGGCTCGTGTCTAAGTCTGTGCCTCGATTATAAACGCTATTTTCATCTGTATATATCGAGACGGTATAATAAACTTCGGTACTATCTGAATCTTACCTCGGTATGTTCTACCTACTTGCCATATCGACATCATATGATCGAAACAAGCCAATGGAATGACCGCAAACAATTAGTCCGCGTTTCTTACGTCAGTAATATTTAAAATAGTTCTCATTTATATTTTAAATAGACTTCTGTAATAAAAATGCTCACTTCAAAGCAATTGTAATCTCCAATAAATCTCAATTGAAGCAAAAAATGCTCGCTTGAACATGAATTTTGCATGGCTTTTGGAAATCACCTAGACGGTACGCTTAACGATCGTCTGTATGTATCTACCGATCGACTACAAACCCGGTTCCTTTAACGTCTCGATACATACACTCGGAAAGATAGTAATACAGATGTAAAAAAATATAATAACTAAATTATTTTTTTAGAGTGGTAACTTTCTGACGCATATAATCTATGTCTGCTTCTAGATACTCTTATTTGTTAATAGGACAGAACCTAGCGATATTATTTTCACATCTAAGCGTTCGTTTTATTAAAGTGACAGTTTTGCCCGAATTTAATTCCACTTCAAAACTTACTTATTTCTCTCTTATATTTTTAATAGGCTTTTGAGAAAAAAGTGCCAACCTCAAAACGATTAAAATGTTTAATACATTATAATTAAAGAAAAAATTGCTCGGTGGAACAAAATTTTTGACACTTTTAATGCGTAGATAAGCGTATCGAGAGGTTAAAAGTAGACTTTTACATGATAATTGATGTATACCGCCAGAGACGCAATATTTCAATATCATTGATTTATAAATCTATAAATAAATTATCTTTTAGGGCTCTACTTTGGTACAACTTAATTTATCAGCATGCGTCGCATTAGGAGTATAAACACAAGTCGGTACATGATTACGACACCAGCAGCACAATCACAAATGACTATCGACGTGCTAATTAGCGGCGTGATAACAATTTTTCACCGTGGTTGTTTATCGTATGCGCGGTCACAATGAAACATCCGTGGAAGTTATCGATCGGGATTATTATATTTTTTTAATATTGTCATACTTCAACTTGATGCTTGGCAACACCTAATATTAAATGTCAAAATTCAAAATATTTACGTTTTGCAACGCATAATCAATCACATATTTGAATTTTACCCTTGTAAATATGGAGAATATTCCTAAACTGTAAGTAATATAATTTAGTTTTATTTTTTGTTCACAATTTATCATGCTATTTATTTGTTTTGAATAAATTGAGAAAGCTATTAAACTAAACAATTCTTGAAGGCCTTTGGCGTTTTGCAACGCGACCGCGATAACTTCAGCGTGTTCATAATTGTTCGTTGTGATCGCTCAAATACTTAGCACGTTTTTTAGCACGTCGATAGTTATTTGTGATTGAGCCCCAGGTTTACTAGTATGGCTGTACTAGAGCTAGCTGTTCCTAGATATTGCAATAAATATGGCAAAAGGACGCTGCAATTCAGTATACCTAAAAAGTATTTAACATGTAACCAAACAATATTAAATATACTGTGTTTAACACAGGAGTGAGACGTATGCTCAAATTTTGGTTAATAGAAAAAAGTTTTTTGTATTAGTGATAATTTTTAATTTTTGATAATGTTATTTGTAATGTTTTTGAAGTAAAATATTATTAATGTAGGTTAAGTATGAACAATTGAAGCAATTTATAAGAACCTGCTGACGAGTTGTATGTATGCAACTCAGCAGGACTTATATTTAAGACTATTTTGTAAATATTTTCAAAAAATAAATATAATAAAAAAACAAGAAAAATTCATACAGGGGATAAAAGGTAGATGTCAGTTAAAAAACAGAAATGAAGCGATAATTTACAATTTATGACCATTTAAGGTTGTATATAACAGAACAGGGTGTTTACATTAAGCAGGTTTCTTTATATCCAAAGTACATTTTCATGTTCAAGAGGTTTGAAAACTTAAAAACGGTATATCTCAAAACTTCCTTTGTGCAAAACTCTTTATGTGTATGTCTACGTCAGCAAAATATTACACAAATGTATCGGTGTACGAGGCATGTTTAGAAAGCCAGTGTACCTACTTGATATTTATATTTTTTTAGAAAAAGTTTCTTTAAAAATAAGTTGCAGGGTATTGTTGATAAACTAGTTGACTATTTTTTCACATAATCATAATCCCATTCAATGCATGTGGTGAGCCATGAAACAAGCTTCTTTATGCCTTCCTCAAAAAACTCTCCGGTCAGCTCCTTCCCCCAGTTCAGAAACTCTATCTGCACCTGCTTGTCGCTGAAAATTTAATTACATCCATGTGTGCCTTCAGGGAGGTGAAAAGATAGTAATCTAAAGGCGCCCAGTCAGGGAAATACGGGGGATGGTTTAAAACATCCCAATCATTATAGTCCAAAAGCACCTTTGTTGCTTAAGTTTTGTGAGGACGAACAATCAGAGCATTTTGTAATTTTGTAAGTTTTTTTTTGTGTTTGGTAGGTATCAAATGGTTTGAAATTTTTATAAGAACCTCACATTCAATTATTTAATCAATTATTCAAAAGTTGAAATAATGGATATAAGAAGAGTGTATTGCATACGTAGTGGGTTAAAACTGTCAGTAGGGTTGCAGTGAGTCACATCTTGCTCGAGGGTGTGATTCGATAAAATGCTGCAAACGCTCAGTTAGATTCCACCGGCAACACTACTGACTAGTCCAACTCGTTAGCGTCTACGTCGCGAACCCCGGGAAATGGGATCACACTCGTAACAGAGTGATCACAGCAGATTACGAGAGGATGAAAAGCGAGTTTCTGGCGCCTCTAAACCAGAACCAACCAGCTAAAGGAAGGTATCTCCGACAGAAAAGTCCACCAGAGAAGGCAACGGGTAACCACTTTGGTCATCTTTTCCCAGGAATCACTGCAAATACATGCAACAAGCAGTTGTCCTGGCTGCGGAATATAAAAAGAGCGCAGGACCGAGATGCTTTCGCTGTAGTGATCGCCAACGTCGAGGGATCTGACAAAGCACCGCAAGAAAAAGTGTTGCATACAGGGTTTGAAATGTATACACACGCGGAAAAATCTTTTATAACTAATCAAAACTGAACCAGTCAGAGCCTGAACATTAAAATCAAAGAACTCCTCTGTAAAACTAGACTAGGACATAGCCATGTACTCTTCTTCGCTCCCAGACTATACAATGTATTTACTTATATCGTGAGAGACCTGAAAAGCTTAACCATTCACACACTTATAAAATAGGCTAAAAAATAGGCCATGGAAAGAGATGTACTTAAGTTGTTAGCTAAGTTGCAAGCAAAAATTTGATATTTTTTGGTTATTTGTACTAAAATATTTATATTGTGTATTTTGTATATATGTGTATGCAAGTATGAGTGTATAGAAACACGTATGCTGGGGGTGTATATGTGTGTGTGCATGTATGTATCATTATATATGTGTAATTTTGTTCATAAATTCGTGCTGTCACGTTAAACGGATTAAACCAGCATACACACGCAAAGGCTAATCCTATGTGGAATTTATTATCTTATTAATTTGTTCTTATATTATGTACTGTAAACCTATGTATCTATCGCGATGGGAATCTACCCCTTCAGGGAGGGTTAAAATTTTTTTTTTCTTTCAATCCGTCAGCGCTTAAAATCTTCTTGGGTTATTCCCGATCACTGGACTACCTAGTTTTTTTCAAGTCATGGTACGAGTAAATATCATCAAAAATGATTCGTTTTCAATACTGTTCACTCCCCTACGTGCTGTTGCGGATATCCTTATCAGCCTTTTGAACACATCTTGTGGTCTTGTCTCTTTCTCCCTCTCTATGATTACCGAATAGAGCTTCTTGCAACTATCCGTGGCCCTGTTATAGGTCCTGTCGGATATAAAGATCTGGTGGCTGACAAAAATAATTTCAAGGCTTTTAAAAAGTTTAGTTATCATTAAGGCGAATTAACAATGTCCAATCAACTTAATCCCAGTCAGTGACAAATTCACTTCCCATTTTTCTCAATCCAATGAAGTGCATATTATGTACTTCTGGATTACTTTCTTTCAGCATGAAAATGCTAAGGCTACCAAATTACAGAGAGCTTCTTTGGGTAGCCTTTCTCGTTCGGCAACGAGCAAATTTTCCGTGTTTGTGGGCACCGCCAAGAAGACTTTTCGATGACGGTTCTCAGATGCGGTGTGCGGTATTTAAAAAAAATAACTCTTTTTGTGATTTTTGTCGAAAAGCTGACTTCTTTCTTTTGACGGTAGTATACTGCAATGGCGGTTAGAATGAAAGCTTGTATTTTTTTCTATGTTTTATTTCTTGTTTGATTACAATGTCAAATATTTGTTAAGTTATAGTTTTTTTTTAAATTAAATATATATTCAACAATGTTTAATTATGTCCAAATGCTTGCAAACTGGCTGGATTTCCTCCCTAGGGAGTTGTTCATATTTAAATGTATTTCAACAGAGAGGGAAAACCTTTTTCTTGTTGTATTGTTGAATTACTACCTGGTAAGAGAAGAAGTATAAAAATTGGAAAATTGTTTTCAGGCGTTGCCTAGTAGGTGATTTGGTTCAGCCGGATGAATCTCACCAACGTGATAAAAGTTTCAGTTCTTTTGCTTCACAAAAGTCAACAGATGGAAGAGTTGAGGAAATGTTGATGTTCAAACATGGGCAGAATGGTGAATGTTACACAGTGTGTAAAGTGGCCACGTAAATCAGCCAATGACAGGTCATAAGCCCTGTAAATGCCTAGACTTCCATATTCCCTTCTCAAAAATGTTTTCCCTCTCTGTTGAAATAAATTTAAATATATATTCCCCATACGAAACCAACGAAAGACACTACTTTTTGTGAACAAATCCAAAAAAAGTGTTTGCCTTTATGTGGACACAGCGTGATTGTTTTTCAAAATTTTGTTGGAAAAATAATAAAATTAATATCAAAAGGTGATTTTCAGACACCAACAACAGTTGTCCAGCGAATATCGCGTGTTCCGAATACACACATAACTGACATTATATCCTAGAGTGAGAAAAACATCCACCTAATCTGAAAACTATCCTTAGAACGAAATCCGCGTGCCCGCGCAAAAAGCCAGCAGCAAGAGCGCGGGCGTTTCGGTGCAGGGTGGATTTCAGCGGCCCTTTTCAGGGCCGGCGTATTTCAGCCGCGCTGTCCATGCCACCCTTGCGAGTTGCGGGCGGCTGAGGGAAAGGGATGGGAGAAACGGAGAGGTGAGATCGATATTGAGTAGTTGCCATGACAACGGCTGGGAAACGAGACGCAACAAAGTATACCTACTGAACTGTGGGATCTGTGTAGGAGAGTATATATATTCATATGAATGGACCTTGTAGGGGTAAACTACCACTTGGATGGTTTTAAATGCACGCGACTTGCTTGCATAAACTATTATGCAATTTTCAACACGTTGCTATTGCTCGCATTTTCCCATGATTATTAACAATTATTTTATAACGTGTTATTTTTAATATAACAAAATTATTTTCATTCAGATATCGAGAAGAACTCAATTGGATATCAATAAAAAAAGAGACTGATTTTTTTATTTATTAATAACAAATAAAAATACAATATTAAAATTAAATACAATTTTTTATATTTATCAAATACATATATTAACATTAACGTTTCCCATTACGTAAAAGAAATAAACAATGAGGAGTTCCACTGTTTTCTAATTTATTTATTTTCTATTAGCGTACTATTTAACTAAGCAAATAAATATATATATATATATATAAATATATTTTTGTGCGCTATTTACAAAGATATGATTTTAGATATGAAAGATATGAAAGATATGATTTGGCGCGATATTTGATAAGTTACATTTATCAAATATCGCGCCAAATGACTGTAATCAGTGTGTCACTTTTCAGTAGTGACGTCATGAAACGGTTGGCGTTCTTACTTTCAATGACCGCGGTAAGTTGTATTTCTCCAGCCAATAACAAAACTGACTCTATGGAATATTGCTTTGATTACTTTATTTAGTTGATCGTAATTTGCTCATTTCTTTGTTATGGTTGTTTTTACGAATGTTTCGATTTAGAAAAACCTAGAAAGTTGACATACTCTCTGGTTGAAAAAAGAGTATGATGAAAGTTAAACTCTTTTTTTCTATGGTCAAAACGTTCCTTACAAGATGCGGGGGCTTCAAAGCAGAAACCGGAAATACTACACGTAGATATAAGGAGTGCCGTCAATATTAACGATTTTAAAATGAATACTATTTTTAACATTTCTTATTTATTTTTGCGTGCGTTTTTGAGATATTTCATCCTACTCCAAAATTTTTAAATATTCACGTGTAAACGAAAACATTTTTAAAATTTAATTCCGGGTTGGGCTGGAGTTCCTCATTCTTGTGTACGTAATGGCGAGTGACGTCTTATAATAGCTTATTTTATTTTAAATAATAATATTTTTAGGATAGTATAAATAAATTACAAAAATTTATAAACGATGTTTTTAATCAGTGTTACATAAAGAAGAATTAAAGATGTAATTTTTTACTCCTTTCTTAAATATATTGTATTTTTGACTGTACTTTTAATTATCTTAGTTCATTTTATTAAATAAAAATATTCCTCTGTAGGTATGTTGTGCAGTAGTTGTTTTTAATTTAGGAGTTAAGATATTACCACCTGTTCTAGGTTGCGTACTAACGTTTTGTGACCTAGAAATACTACTATTTATTTTATCTTTATGTATTCGAAGAAGACAATTCTTTTTATATAGCATTTTTATATCTAAAACCTTAAATTTTTTAAACAATTGAACAGTGGGAAAAGTAGACGGTTTTTTCAAAATAACTTTATAGTCCCTCACATATTTTATAGTCCCTCGACGGGCATCTGAAGCGTAAGACTGATCTTCTTATCTACGTCACAAATAATGTCAAGATACGCTGTGATTAGTGTACCAATGCAGTGCCTTATTTAACATCAGGTGCGGAAAGGGAATGATTTATTTATTTTATTAGGTAAACAAACAGTATGCACACAAATATTGCCGATTTCTTTGTATATTAGTATAAGAAGCTCATGCAAACACCAAAAAAATTGTTGACACTTACAATAGTTAAAATTATGTCAAATATAATAAATGTAAAAGAAAAGATATAAAAAAAATTGTTAATAATAAAGTTAAATATCTGCTTCTCTCAAAATTTCTATAATTTTTGACCTAAATTTACATACATTGTCACAAAAAACATCAGCCTCGGTAAATATATTGTTATATTGGTCGCATATTCTACGTATTGTAGATTGTTTAAAATAGTTTGTTGACGCGTTTTCAGTGTAAAACAGAGGATTTTGTCTTGTTGGTCTAGATGGCACGCGGAATAGAAGTCTTTCAAGTAGGCTAGGGGAATCAATTTTATTATTTATTAATTTGAATAAAAATAACTGGTCGCATAATAAGTCCGACCATTTATATGTTTTATTCAGGACTGATTCAATATGAATATTAAACAATAGTTTCGTATCGTACGAAGAGATGCATGAAAAGAGTTTGAATTCATTAAAAAAAAAATGTCACTCTTAAATGATTTGAATATAAATGTTATTAAAATGTGTATATTGGTTTAAACATATATCCATTTTCATATTTATCACATCTTTTAGTATGTTTTTTTTTTAAGGTTTTCTTTTAACTACGTTTTTTTTTGAAAATATGTTTTTTGTTTTACATATTTATATAGTTTTATTTTTGCTATTTCTGTTACTATGTTTCTTGTTTTGTATTTTATTTATGATACGTATTTACTGGGTTTTTAAATATGGTTTTTTACTATGTTTCTACAATGTATTTTCTTTTTTGGATGTTTTTAACGAGTTTTTAAATACATTTTTTACTACATTTTTACTAGATTTTTACAACATTTTTTACCATGTTTTCTATACCATGTATTTTAATATGTTTTCTACTATGTCTTCATTGCGTTACATTTACCATTTGGCCTCTGTATAAGCAAACGTATTCCTTTAATTCTTTCATCTGTTGATTTTTACCCCCACTTTTTACAGCTAGTCCAACATTTAGAAAATATGAGATATTGGTGTTACCGTGCGCAGTAAGGTCAATTCTATGTTCTGTTAAAAACAACTGGCCGTTTTCATATAATAAAATGTAATAAAAACCGTCTGTAAATAGTCTTAATCACAAAAAAGGCATTTATCAATTAGTTGAAAAAACCTACAGCACTAGAAAAATCTTACGGTATGGATGCTGATGGGATGATTAATGTTTGCAGAAATCTAGTTTTCTTAAATAAATTGAATTGGTTTAAATTTTATCAATTCCTAAATAAAAAAATATGTGTAATAAAATATGTTTTGTCGCAAAATTGTTTTAATACACCTCAAAACTTTAATAAGGATATTAAATCCGGCTGTTTTCAGCAAAATGAAAATGTTTGGTTGTGTGGTCAGCCAGACTTCAAGTAAAAGAATCACTTAAATTCTTCCTTTTACTAATAGTAAAATTATGACAAATAAATTAAGCGATTTTTTTACAATTTCATCTATATATGATATAATATAAAAGGCAACGTGCGTATGTGTGTCCTCGATGTACTGAATAACTACTGGCCCGATTTACGTGCGGCTTTCAGCGAAATGTAGATCTTTGCTACAGGCATATTTTAAGCTTTTATAATCTTCAATGTATTAAGTAAAAAAAAGTCGGGAGAGAAAATGTTTTTTTCATCGCTAACCAAGGCTGCATTCACCGATAGTATATATAAAAAAAATAGGAAGGATGAAACAATATACAGCAGAGTTTTATTGAGGCTGGTTGTTGTTTACCGCAAAATATACATCTTAGATCATGTAGTCAGCCAGATATTAAAAATCAATAAAAAAGGTCAGATACAATTTTTAAATTACAAAAAAAAAATTTAAGGTATGCATTATTTATTATTTGTCAAAGTAAAAAAACATTCCAACCGTTGGCGTTGGGTAGATTTGCTTACTCACTCTTATCATAAAAGTGCTATTATCTCAGTTTCACATTTCTATGGCTGGCGGTTTTCTGCATAACTACGTTTATAAATTCCATCCGCCACAAAATTAAATTAATTTTTAACGTTAATATCTCATAAAAAGATACAAAGTTTTTCCTAAAACTAGCTCCAAGGAAACCATATTTCTTGGGTTAAAATAATTTTCGATGAAGATTTTCAAAACGGCTTTTAATTAATTTTTTTAAACTCTTTGAGATTCATCACACTCGATCAAAGTATCAACTTAATAACCCTTATATTAATTACACGGTAATTAACACCAAGAAACTAATCGAATTGAAATGTTTAAGCTGTTTCTTAATTCAATTTCATAAGTAGTTAGGCATTAGCCCCACGATTATGTTTAAAATACCCATAGAACCAAATTTGTGATCATTTTGCACCTATTTTTAGCACAATATAAAATATAAAGATGTCGGCCTTGTGGTGTAGTGGTCAGCGCGTTTGCCTACCGTGCAAAAGGTCTCGGGTTCAATTACTGACATGGACGACATGAAATATTGATTTAAAATGCGTTTTTACACTGGAGTATTTCATAGTCCCTGGACTGGTGGCTGAAGCGTAAGAATGATCATCTAACCTTTATTTAGCAAGAATAATCAAGATACACTGCGATTGGTGTACCAATGCAGTGCCCTATGCATCATTAGGTATGGAAAAAAAATTATAATGATAATGACATTAAAATTACATAGATAATATCGATACTATATATATACAGAACGTTATTTTTTTTTAATCCTAAACTATTTTTTTTATGGAAGTTACTTGTTTGCTGCATCGCTTTACACTGGTTTAAAATGAAAAATTAAGAATGAAAGTTAAAATTTTGGATGGAAGTTCATTGTAATTTTTTTAATAAATAAAAGACGAGTGATACTTTAATCCACAAATTTAGAATATCCAGTGACCGGTTTCATCGCTTTCGCGACATCTTCGATGGTATTTTTTTTAAGAAGTTCAATGTATTTATACAAATCAGAGGTAAGGATAGATAATTCAAAACTATATGAAAGTAAATTAAATAAAGTTATTTTATCTTAAGGATCATTATCAAAATATTTTTGGGTTAACTAATGAGTTGATATAATGTTTTTTTAATGGGTTGAGGTATATAAACTCACTAAACGGCACTTAAAATAAAATACTTTTGCTCATTGAAATAGCATTATATCAATTCATTAGTTAGCCCAAAAACATTTTGATAATGATCCTTAAGATAAAAACAACTTTATTTAATTAACTTTTATATAATTTTGAATTCTCTATCCTTACCTAAATGTGAAATCACTGTGAATACATACTGAATAAATACTAAAACAAGTAGAGGAATTTGTGTATCTGGGAAGTATGTTCACTAGGGATGGAATGATTGAGAAAGATATTGAAAGGAGGGTGAGTGCCGGGTACAGAGTGAACGGTGCACTTAAATCGACCTTGGCAAATAAATGCTTGTCACAAGAGGCAAAATTGGCAGTTCACAACGGAGTCCTGGTCCCGTCCCTGATGTATGGGAGCGAATTATGGACTTGGAAAAACAGGGATGAAAGTAGGCTGAATGCTGTCGAAATGCGATCTCTCAGGCTAAACTACGTACGATAGATGCACAAATGTTGAGATCCGTACATTATGTAAGGCTGAGACAAGCACTATCGACAAAATCAAGAAAGGAGCTCTGCGCTGGTTTGTACATGTAGAACGAATGGACAGCGAGAGAACGGCTAAGAATATTTACAATGCGAATGTTGATGGATGCAGAAATAGAGGAAGACCGAGAAAGACATGGCATGACCAAATCCAACAAATACTTAAAGATGGACATGTCAACATTCATGAGAAGATGTATGAATGTAGAGGAAGCGAGATCTGTATGCAAAGATAGAGTCTTGTGGCGTTCTATCCTATCTACCTACCCTTACGGGGAAACGGCGTGATGGTTTGTTGTTGTTGTTCTATCCTTACCTCTGTTTTGCATAAATACATTGAACTCCTTAGTAAAGATACCAGTCTCGAAGATGTCGCGAAAGCGATGAAACCGGTCCCTGGATATTCCAAATTTGTGGATTAAAGTATCACTCGTCTTTTATTTATATAATAAATTAAAAATTTAAATGTTTAGGGGCTTAAAAATAGTAAATTCTTATGTATTTCCATCTGCTGAATTAAAACATGACCGACTTGCTCTGGCTTTGGAGATACCTCCGTGGTGTAGTGGTCAAGACGCTTGACTCACGCACGGAAGATTCCGGGTTCGATTCCCGGTGTAATTGGGCCTCCTGGCCCGTTGTGGTGCAAAAAAAAACGAAATGAAATGAAAACATGAGCGGCGTATTTGTGATTTTTAATTAATTTTGCTAAAACAGGGCTAAATTATATGTTGCATTAATTATTAAGCAGTATGTCTCCATGTTTTTATTTTTTTTCAAATGTCTGAACTTAAGAATATACCGTCTTTTACTAGTGGTGACACGATGTTACATCACCGCGCGCAAAGGGATTATTTACCACAGTCTTTTAAGAGTTAAAGACGCCACTGCGTAGGGGGCAAGCTTTTTAACATTCTCAGGTTTATTCAGTGGTCTCCTGAAGATGAGGCTCCTTTTATAATACAAAGCATCACATTCACATATAATGTGAATAGGTATGTGTTTCTCCATCTGCATTACAGAACCTACATCTAAAAGTTTCGAAAAAGTTCGCTCTAGCGCGGCGTTTGTTCAATCTGCAGTGCCCAGCGATTACCCTCACTTGATTTAGGCTGAGTTTTATTAGGTCGAAGGCAAAACTTTGCGAGTACCCTTTTATCAGTTCCCTTATGTAAATACATATGTGGGACAGTAGGCATTGGAAATCACAAATAATATATGCAAACTGGCCTCAGAGAAACCCTAACCCTTGCGAAGAAAATGTCGTTGCCAAGCCTGTGCTGCCAAAAGATGTTATTTTTTCACCCCTTAAGTTCAAGCTTTCTAACCTTTACCCAAGACACCAAGGACAAACCCTTAAGTACTTTACAAATTTTCTAAATTGCGTGACGCAAGAGTTAAAGACTATATTTTTGTTGGGCAATTTATTTGACAACTTGTAAAGGATCCGGCGTTTGATCGAGGTTTGGCGAGGAAATGTAAGGAAGCTTTGCAAGTATTAAAAGGAGATTTATGGCAACAAAAGATACGAGTATGATAACTACACGTTTGAGACGGTACTTCTGCACAAAATTCGTCAACTCGGATGCAACATGTCTCTTAAAATCAATTTTCTACACTCTCGTCAAGAGTTTTTGTCTTCTAGTTGTGGAGGTGTCAGAGGTGAACACGGGAAAAGATTCTAGTAGGGTGTTTCGGTAGTGCAACGTCATCAGGACCATTGGAATGAAGTCATTCTTGAGGATTACTGCTGGTCTGTGTGTAAGAATACCGCGGAGCTTACATGAGTCAAGCCAAAAGGCAAGGATCTCATGAAGCCATCACATGATTCTCTTCAGACCGAAAAAATGTCAAGCATCAAATTTAATAGGCATTTAAAGTTGTTAGCATGCGTAATTAAAATGTATCGTTTTCTTTAAATTGGTTAAAATACAATATTTCTACTTATTGTATATAACAGAAACAAGAGCAATTTTTTTTATCGTATAATAATAATAATAATGTTTGAATAATTTATATAGCGCCATTTTTTGTGAAAATCACCTCAAGGGCGCTGTACAATAAATAAATATCCCAGCACGTCTTGCAGCTACAGAGCGCATGGACAGTAAGAAATCCAGCCCCTGTCTACATTTTTTTTTTATTTATCAGTGAAGTTTAAAGTTTAAGTGATATTTTAAATACTAAATAAAAAGCAAATTTATAATAATTGAAGTAAGATAACAACAAGTCATGCAGCTACTGAGCGCATGGACGGTTGAAATTCCAGACCCAATGTACTAAATTAAGATATTTGATAGTTGATAACATTTAGAAAATATGGTAAATATAATACGATATTTAAATTTATTTCAACAGAGAGGGAAAAAGTTTTCGAGAAGGGAATATGGAAGTCTAGGCATTTACAGGGCTTATGACCTGTCATTGGCTGGTTTAAGTGGCCACTTTACACGCTGTGTAACATTCACCATTCTGCCCATGTTTGAACATCCACATTTCCTCAACTCTTCCATCTGTTGACTTTTGTGAAGTAAAAGAGCTGGCAGAAAAGGCAGAATAGTGAATGTTACACAGTGTGTAAAGTGGCCACTTAAACCAGCCAATGACAGGTCATAAGCCCTGTAAATGCCTAGACTTCCATATTCCCTTCTCGAAAACTTTTTTCCTCTCTGTTGAAATAAATTTAAATATGAACAACTCCCTAGGGATGAAATCCAGCCAGTCTGCAAGCATTTGGACATAATCAAACATTGTTATAATACGATAGCTAACATCACAAAAAGTCTTGTAGCTTCAAAACGCATTGACAAGTGGAATTTCAACAAAATACGAATTTTAAAAAAAAGTTAACAATAAGAATAATTTTTAAAAAACACAATTATAATACATCGAGCAAAAAACTAGAAAATATAGAAATAAAGTGAACATCTAACAGCACAAAACGATAAAAAACTAAACAAAGATAGCATTCCTTAACTTATAATTATAGTTAACAAGATGATACACGCTACTCAAACATTTAGGTATGCAGTTTACAGGATCTATTGTCATGCATTTTTCTCGGCTTAAAATTAATTAAAATTGACGAAAACGTGGAAAATGAAGGAAACTTAGCTTTTGAAACGTTGACCAGTGATACGTAGAAGGCTTATTTTTACAGGAATAGGTATGTTCCTTCTGACTGCTCCAACAATTGTGTGAGGATCTGCTGGGATAGTCAACTGTAGTCGTGTTAAGGAACTTCTCAGCATTTGCTGAATTTCTTAATTCTTCTTGGAAACCACAAAAAACTCATTCAAGAGAAGCCGGACTATTGAAAGACATCAACAGAACTACCATTCCATTTTAACTGCGTTTGGCATTTTGTGTCCTATTTTTATTTATTTAAACATTTATTGCCTTTACTATTTTTATAATGTATGATATAAGATAAGTCTTTATGGTTTATTACGGTTGTGATATTTCCAAGGGATCTATTCAAACTCTTACATCACACTTCTAGCCGCATTCGTTTTAAGCTGAAATGGGGAAAATGCATCAACAAGTGAGTACAGAAGATTAAGATCCTCCTTTATAAATATCTACTATTTATGGCAAATATTTATGTCGGCCTCGTAGTGTAATGGTCAGGGCGTTTGCCTATCTTGCAAGAGGTCTCGGATTCGATTCCCAACATAGTCGATATGAAATATTTATTTAAAAGGTGTTTTCACACTTGAATATTTCATAGTCCCTGGACTGGTGCTTGAAGTGTTAGACTGATCATCTTACCTTCATTGAACAAAAATAACCAAAATACGCTGTGATTGGTGTACCAATGCAATGAAAGGGAATGATGATGTAATCTACAAAGGTCAACATATTGCAACAGAGATGAAGAACATTTCAGAGAAGGTAATTTAGAAATCTAGGCATCTAAAGGGCTTATTATTTATTTTACACTTTATATACACATACAATATATATACATATAAGGGCGGGCATATTGCCTTAAGGCAATTTCTTCCTACCTATCCAAACCGTTCAGTTTGAGAAAATTATAAATACATTGACATGGCTGGTTCAAGAGGCCACTTTACACACTGTGTAACATTCTTCATTCTGGCCATATTTGAACATCTATATGCCCTAAATTCTTTCATCTGTTGATGTTTGTGAAGTTAAAGAGCTGAAACATTTATTAATGTGGGTGAGATTCTTCTAATTGAATTATTTCAGCTACATATTAGGCAATGCCTGAATTTTTTTTTTGTAATTTCTATTCTTCTTCATGGACCGGGTGGATTTGTTAAATACTAAAAATAAAGTCATAATTTAATTTTTATCAAAACCATTTAAGATAATATTATGTATAAAACAGCACACGCTGTTTACATTAAGCGGGTTTCTTTATATTTATAAGTTTATTTTAATGAAAAAGAAGTTTAAAAACTTAAGAAACGTGTCAAAAAATATGTTTTTTTATTAAATAGTTGGAAATTTTATTTTATATAAACATTTATTAGAAATATCTTTTGTACTACGTTCGAGTGTAGAAGTGTTAAGCAAAAATCTTTCAAAGTGACAGTTTTCACACAGTTAACCCTGAAGGCGGCACCTGCACGAAGCTGGAACGAAGCTAATTTACATGGGATCACCCAATAAAGATACATATTGTTAAAATGTATTTGGCCACTAAACTCATACATACTCATTACAACAGAGATGAAGGATATTGATTGATTGATTGATTTGGTGTTTATTTTGTAGAACTCCATATTTAAGCTTATAATATGAGAAATCAAACACTGATTTGAGTCTACTGAATATTTTATTTTATTTTCACAAATATAAAAACTAAAATTTCGTGACAATTGTTTCGCCTTGTTAGGGCATTTTCATACAAAACAGGCATTTTCAAACAAAAAAATAAAGTGTTCAGTAGACTCAAACCAGTGTTTGATTTTTTATATTATAAGTTTAGTTGCCGGCCTCCGTGGTGTAGTGGTCAAGACGCTTGACTCACGCACGGAAGGTTCCGGGTTCGATTCCCGGTGAGAACACAAAAATTAAAATGTGATTTTTCTCAAGCCTGGGTGCTCTGTGATGTAATTCACCACTGTAATTAGGCCTCCTGGCCTGTTGTGGTGCAAAAAAAAAAAAATGTAAAAAAAATGTAGAGATGAAGGACATTTTTAAGAAGAGAATTTAGAAGTTTGGGCATTATGGCATTTTAGGGCTTATGCCCTGCCATTGGCTGGTTTAGTTGGCCACTGTGTAACATTCACCATTCTGCCTATATTTGAACATGTTACACAGCAAATAGATTTTTTTTTAAATCAGACAAAATTATGAAGTTTTGAATCATATACCTACGCAGAAGAAATATTTTCTTTTTATTGAAAATAAAAAGAAACCCTTGGTGACGTATTTAAATTCTGATAAAACATTTTCCCTAAATTACACTACGGGGTTCTAAGACTTACGGAAATTTAAATCAACCCGTATTTACATAAATACACGCTAGAAGGGAAGAAATATTACACAACCCTTATTTTTAATGTGTTAAGTACTGACCCGAAATATAGCTGCGTAGCAGTATATTACGATATTCTCCCGTTTTCGGGGACAAAATAAAGAAAACAAAATGAAAAATTACTTGAATCTGCATGAGTGTATTTGACTCGATCGCTGTTTTCAGGTAAAAATTCTGAACAAGGAAATTGGGTGGGTATTAGAGAACGCTTTTATGGCGCGTATTTACGTACTAAATACACACCTTAAAAACGTTATCTTCGGCCGCGCGAGCGTTCAGAATAGCGGCCCAGGTGCTCAATCACAGATGTTTATCAAGACGTGTATCACGACGTTAATCACGGTGTTCATCACGATGGTTATTTATTTATTTGACGGACTTATGCAGTTCATTCTAGCGATGGTAAATACAATTTCTTATAATAAATACAGGCACTAATAAAAAAAACACAACTAAATAAAATTAAAGCAAGGACAAAAAAAAAATTACTACCTCAAGAGAAGATCCGGTCGACCTTAGTGTTTTTTTTTAATCTATAAAGACTGTCACCAAAAAAGTGCAGATCTTATTTCGAGTTTACAATACGACACAATTGAGACATTGGTGCATGCAAGCCATAGTTTGTGCTGTGTTGATCGAGGAACAGCACATTATTATTTCGCAACCGGCGGATCGGAACATTGAATGCCACTTGTTCCAGTAACGATGGTACATCAATTAAGCCATTCAGCAAATTAAACCTAGTCAATGTTTTTTTCTACGTTTTTGTAGACATGAGATTTTTAACATTGACTCCATTTCTCCGTAAGTGTAGTCTCCCCTCTCGAGGCCAATCATCCGTGCTACTTTTCTTAGCAAACGATGTTGCACCGATTCGATATGATTTATCCAGCCTACATAGAAGGGAGACCAGATCACGGATGCATATTCTAAAAGAGGACGAACAAGTGAGCAATATAGTGTTTTAGCCGTGAACATAGTAGTAAAGTCACTAGATGTCCTGCTAACAAAACCCAAGAGTTTTAGTGACTGGTTAATCATAGTATCAATATGTAATATCGATGTTTATCATTTTGTTTATAGCGATGTTTATCACTTTGTATATAACGATGTTTATCACTTTGTTTATCACAATTTTATTTATTAATTTATTTAACTTTTTGTTCATAATGTTATTTGTACATTGGCGGGCTTATTGCCAAATGGCAATTTCTTCCAACCAACCAATAAAATAAAAGTTTTATTTTTATAATTCAAGTTACAGAACATATTCAATAGAAAAAAAAAGATTAAAAAGTTAAAAATATATAAAAATAGAAATAAACGTATTTGTTTATAAATTACCTTAAATCAAAACTATTACTCAATGGGAAAAAGGAAAAAAGAGGAAAGAGGAAAAAGGAAAGGAGGAGAGATTAAGGAAGAGAAAGGAGATGTTTCTTCAGACGTGATTTAAACAGAGATAATGTAGTAACATCTTTGATGGTAGATGGGAGATGATTCCACAGCCGAGCCGCATGGACACTATATGAGTTAGAGAAGAAAAAGGAATTGTGTATGGGTATTAAGAGAGTGCCTTGAGAATGAGAACGAGGAGGTTAACCATGAACTGATAAGCGTTGAAAATTTTCACACAGGTATATAGGAGCGTTAGGACTATGAAGTACATTGAACAGAAGTGAGAGGGAGTGATAGTCTCCCCGCTGTCTAATTTTGAGCCATTTCAGTTGCCTACGATAATCAGAAATGTGGTCATATTTCCTAAGACCAAAAATGTACCTTATGCATGTATTCTGAAGTCGTTCAAGTTTATCGAGTTGCTCACAGCTTAAATCAGTCATGGAAACATCAGCGTAATCTAGAATGGGTAATAGTAATGCTTGTACAAGAGTGCATTTAGTACTAATGGGTAAGAATTTTTGCATCCTTCTAAGTGAGTGTGGACTGAAAAATATTTTGCGGCTTAATTCATTAGTATGAGCTCGCCAGCAGAGATGTTCATCCATTAGTACTCTAGATTTTTTACGGATGACACAGTGTGTATCACGATGTTTATCACAGTGTTTATCACGATGTTTATTACGATTTGTGATTAAGCTGCTGGCGGTGTACTGCTTACTGCGTTTGGTTTATGCTCGAGTGCTTGAGGTTCCGGATTCTATTCCGAGAAATATTGAAATATTTTGTAATCAACAATGCCCAAACATTTGTAGACAAGCGGGATTTTACTCCACAGGGAGTGATTAAGATTGAAATTCATTGCAATAGATAGGGAAAACATTTTTGAGATAGTAATATAGAAGTCAAGGCATTTACAGGGGTAATAACATGTAAGTTAAAAAAAATATATATATAAATAAATTTCATAAAAAGTACACGTTTTTTAAAAATTCTATACAAATTTACTTTCACACATCTAGTAAATGTTATCACTATAACTCTCCAAAAAAGAGACTAACTCTTGTGCTTGGAGAGTGACTTACACCGTTGTTGTTGTTTATTGTTTATTATAAGAGTTTATATAATTTTGAATACGAGTACATGAGAAAAAAATAAAAACATAGGATATATCACACTCATACTTGACTTCAAGAAGGCATTTGATACAGTCCACATAGATACCCTTCTAGATAAACTAAAACATACAGGAGTTAAGGGACAAGCTCTCAAAATATTTAAAAACTATCTACAAGGAAGAAAACAGTTTACGAAAATTGAAGAACACAAAAGTGAAATAACAACAATGCAATTTGGAGTACCTCAGGGATCAATATTAGGACCATTGTTTTATATAATATACATTAACGACATAATACACAGTGACATAATGGGAAAAAAAACAATCTATGCGGACGACTTAGGAATTTTATATGAAAACAAAAATGACATTGAAACGACTAAAACCATCAACAATGACGTGCAAAAACTATTAGAATGGACAAACAAAAACTTCTTAACACTAAATGCCAAGAAATGCAATATAATACATTTCGAAACACAAAAGAAGAACCATAACATGAACATAAAAATAAACAACGAAACTCTTAAAGAACTAGAACATGTGACTTACCTAGGACTTACAATGGACAGACAATTAAAATGGACAAAACACATAGACGGACTCACTAAAGTAATGGCATCACTACATAGCCTCTTCTACAAAATTAAAGATTTTATATCAAGAAAAGAAAAAATTATGATGTACGAAGCCTATGTCAAAAGTAAATTGAGTTACATGATCGCCTTCTGGGGAACTGGTAACAAGACAGACATAACAAGAATACAAAGACAACAAAATAAAATTCTTAAACTAACATACAACCTACCCTACCTGACCTCTACGACTGAACTGTACAAAAAAACACACCAGTTTGACATAAACTACTTGACTAAAATTGAGACCTTAAAAATTATGCACAAAATAACACTGGGAAACATACAAGACGACGACATAATATTAGTCAAAAATGCTGACATACATAAATATAACACCAGACAACAAAAACACTATCATATTGAAAAAGCAAAGACAAACACAGGACAGTCAAAAATACTACATAATGGACTTAAACACTACAACGACCTACCTTACTACTTGAAAACTTTTAATGGAGACAAATTTAAAATCAATCTGAAAAAGCACATGATGACTGAACTAACTAGACTAGACGAGACATAAAATGACTAGACAATATTAAATTTCTAATGTAACCCTAACGGGTTTTTTAAAATTGTAAATAAATAAAAAAAAATAAAAAAAATAAAGAAAAAAATAAAACAATAATACATTCATACTAATTAAAATTTAATCTTATTTTGTACACGCGTTCAAAAAATGTCTATAGATTTAATAGTTTTTAGTTCATTGGGTAGATTATTATAATTTTTTACACCTTTGAAGACAAAGCTATTTGGCCATGACTTGTGTAGAATTTGGGAGTTTCAATATTATGTTGGTATTTGAGTGACTTATTCACATCAAATTCTTTTATTTTTTCGTATTTATATTTGTATTCTATTATTTATTTTATTAAGAGTGTTAACTGCACGAACCTTACATATTTTACTCACAAAGTTATTCTCATTTATTGCTCAAAGGAAAGTCAAAATCAGTATAAGTTTTTGTGATCGCTTTTCTGAAACTAAACTATGCCTTCTCCTTGGTTTTAGTAATTTTGATTCAATGGATTATACAACTTGAAGAAATAACGCAGCTTGCGAAAAACATCAGAGGTATTAATAATAAATTGGCAATTTAAGACTAATGTGCAAATTAGGTAAAACGAAATAGCGCGCGATTACCTGTAACCGGCTGAAACAATCATTTGAAAATGAGATTAGCGAAGACGCGCACCCTTTGTCGACGCGCGATAAATTACGGCGACATCTGGCGGCATTTTGGGAAATTATCACAAGGGTGTTGTCAAGGAATAGTGCTGGAAATAATAATCAAAATTAAAACCTTTGTGGTAGTTTTCGTAACCGATTATATATTTTTAATCAATTATAGTTTTTTTTTTAAATCTTACAAATCGTTTTTGAAATCAAGTAAGTTGGTGAAATATTTTGATGGAAGATCATTATTATTTATTATAGAAATAACAAACGTTATCATTCCTCTTTCAGCATCCAGTAGTGGATATGGTATTATATATTTATATATATATATATATATTTGGATTATTTATATAGCGCCGTTTTTGTGAAAATCACCTCAAGGGCGCTGTACAATAAATAAATAAATATCCCACCACGTCTTGCAGCTACAGAGCGCATGAACGGTTGGAATTCTTGTTTCTCGTCTCCAATTATGATTCACAGGAGCTAGATTACAGCACGTTTTGCAGCTGCAAAGCACATAGACAATAAGAAATCTAGCCCCTATTTTTTTTATTTTATTTATTTGACAATAAAGTTAAGAGATTTAGTGATATTTAAAAACAAATTTATAAAAATAGAAGTTAGATTACAACAAGTCTTGCAGCTACTGAGCGCATGGACGGTCTAAATTTTACACCTCATTTACTAAATTGGGATATTTGATAACATTTACGGGTAGCCAGCGTTACAAACTTCATAATGCATTACTTCCCCAAAAACCTGAAAGCGTGGGTGGGAGAGGCCAGAGATTTTCTGTCCACTCAAAGGCTTATAGCTAAAAACTTTAATATATTGTAATTTTACTACATGAATTTTTTTTTTAAATTCGAAGAATTTCAGTCGAATTTGGTAGATTGGTCCCGAAATTGGTAGATCTATAAAAAAATCGGAAGGAGTTGCAATCGCTGTAGGTACATAAGAAATTTAAAAAATATATAGATTTTTTTTCAACACTCGTATATTTTGATATCTTAACAAATTCTTCCTTTTAGGTACCTAGTTTCAGAAAAACAGTATTTCAGGAGCGGTTATGAAAATATCGAATAAGCTATTCGACTACTGAAACCGATCTTTGCATCCCTAGAATAAAATAAAGTAAAATTACGGCAAATTTCTTTACGTATACATTTATTTTGTACGCTTCGCCTCGGGATTAGCGAACACATATTTGTATTATTTGTTAGTGAACACTTGTGTTGGAGAATTCATGTATTTGTAAGCGAAAAGGTCCACATCGATTTTACATTGTCTAAATAAATTGAGTTTTATTTATATCGAAAGTAGAAACCCTTTTAAATAAAACGAATATACAATTGTCGCGTTACGGGTAAAATAGTTTAAAAGCGACTGTGTGGCAACAAATCATACAACTTGCGCACCACATACCGCACACTACATCTGAGAACATAAGTCTCCTTGGCGGTGCCCACAAACGGAAAAGTTGCTTATTGCCGAATGAGAAAAGCAGCCCGAAGTAGCTCTCTGTAACCAGGAAGCCTTAACATCTTTGTGATGAAACAAGGTAATCCAAAAGTACATAATATGCACTTCATTAGATTGAGAAAAGAGGCAAGTAAATTTTTCACTGACTGGGATTAAATTGATTGGACATGGTCAATACGCCGAAACGATAACAAGACTTTTTCAATGCCTCGAAATTCTTTTTGGAAGCCGCCAGATCTGTATATCCGACAAGACCTATAACAGGGCAATGGATAGTAGCGAGAATTTTAATTCGGTTTTCATGGAGAGGAAAAGGGACACGACCACAGGATGTGTTCAGAGGACTTTTTTTTTTTTTTTTTAAAGGAATAACCCGCTAAGCCTCTATTTTGAGGCTTGTCAGCAGGTGGGATAGAGGTGATATGGAAGGAGGTAATGAAAAATACACTACAACACCCAGACCAATTGAGAAAAAAACTCTTTCTTGGATTTTTTTCTTGCAACTGGCGGGAATCGAACCCGCGACGCCAGTTTCACAGTTGACCGTCTAACCAACTGCGCCACGGCGCCTGTCTAAACTGGTTAGGATACCTGCAGCCGCACAAATGAGAATCAACAATATTAAAAACAAATAATTTGTCATTAAATTTACTATGACCTGATAAAAACTGCGTAGTCCAGTGATCAGGGATAATCCAAAAAAAATTAGAGAGCTGACGGATTGAAGGAGAAAAAAGGAAGGTAACCTTCCCTGAAAGAGAAGATTCCCATGGCGATTGCCAAGCATCAAGAAGAGCATTTAAAGACATTTATTTTATATTCCATTGAGACATTCCTTCAGTTGGGAGTAGACGGACGCCACCAATGACCGAGCTTAATTTGGTATCGGAATAATTTTGACCACTTGGAGTCCGTCCAGCGTCGTTTTCTGAGAAGAGTCACATGGTTGCTCGGCTTCGATAGAAGAATTTGTTCTTATGTTGCTATAGAAAAACGATTATGGATGTCTTTATTGGAGAACCGTAGAACAGAGTTGGAACTTATGTGTGTTTTTAAAGGACTGAGTTCAACAAGTGATATACCTTCTCTGTTAAAAACAATCTTCTTTCATGTTCTCTCCCGCGTCACTAGAAAAAAGAATCTTTTGCACGTCGAATTTCCCAAATCCAACTATTGCTTTTATTTCCCAATGTCAAGAATCTGTAGACTAGTAAACTTTTCCCGTGACTAAGAGTTTCTTGGACTGGATCTTTCTGCATTTTGCAGATCTCTTGTTAATGTCAAGAAGAGTGTGGAGTGATGTCATGGCTTAATGAGCTTCTGTAAGACTTATTTTTATACCTTTGTTCTCATTCACTGTTCTTATTTCTGCCTTTAGCTAAGGTACAGGGTGGGCCTTAACTGTGTTTGTGAGGTTTGTGAGGTTTGTTTCTTTATTTTTTTTAAAATGCGTAGGGTGGGCAAGGTGCGGGATTTTGTGACGCAAAATAGCGCGTTACAAATTAGACGCACTATTTTGTGGAATTTTTATTCGCCTTTATGGAATAGCAACGGATGTTTTGTGTTCGCGCATATTACGTAAATAATTATTCCTTGACGATTTTGAGACACATAAACCGGGCTCACTTCGGTTTACAAGACATTAGTCAAGCACCAAGCGCAAAGTCTATTTAAAAAATTGATCTAAATGTTCGAGACAACCGGCTCAACAGTAAGAATAATGAATGAAAGGCTCCCAAAGTCAGCGAGGATACCAAAAGTTATTCAGCGTTTTAGCAAATCAATAAGGGAAAATTCCCAACAATCGACTCGCAAGAGAAGCCAAGCCTTAACGAAGAATTTGACGCCACGATTTACATTTAAAAGCCTATAAAATTCAGCTGATGCAAGAGTTAAAACCGAATGATACCGATCGTCGACCGTTTGAAGGAAACTCATTTCACGAGGAGGAGACATTGAGTGGCCTCCACGGAGCCCGGATCTCAGCCCGTGTGATCATTTTTTGTGGAGATACTTAAAATTAAGAGTCTGTGAAGACAATCTAACAAAAATTATTCAGTTAAAACAAAACATTGTACGGGAAATTAACGCCATCCCGCAGACAACTTGTCAACGTGTTTCTGAGAATTTACGAATCCGCCTTAAACAATGTCAATAAGCTGGTGAAAACTTAGATAGTATAATTTTTGAAACTTAAATAAAATTAAAATGACAAATTGTTGCAGTTTTTGAAAATATAAATAAATCATTTCTAAGTTCTAAAACTATTTATTTTTGGTTAATTGAAAATAGGTAGGCATTTAAGGCCCACCCTATATTATTTTCTGTATTTTTTTTTTGTTCAAATAACATGCACGAGTATGTCATCTGTACAAATTGGCGAAGGCCGTTAATAAATAAATAAACAAACTATGTAGTATTTGAGGCACGATTCAAAATAATGTATTTCCCTCAACACGTGACGTTAACGTCCAAGGGAACATTGATTTAATTTTTAAAATACATTTAAAAAAATAACTCGGTCAAAACCAAGTGGCAGCATAACACCTACTCTCTCCTACCAATGCGAATTGTGGCACCTCAATAGGGCCCAAAGCAGCAAAACACTGAGTTTTGAGAATGGATGTCTTGGAAGAATCTTGGGTTTGCAGCGGTTTTACTTGTAGGATTTTGGTTGTTGAGGGTTGGAGTTACTAGCCTTGTTAGAGTTGTAGTGTAGAAGACAAAAGGTTGCAGTTTGATAGTTATTTATTACATGGTGAATAAATAATGAAATATGTCGGACGAGTGTTACGTCGATGATGGGTTGAAGAGTCTGCACTTGAACTACACACTGGAACTGAGTGACTTCATCGAGCTGGATTGACTGACTGAACTGAACTTGTTGGGCTGACTGACTGGCGTTGCAACGCCCTAAGGTCTCTTTATAGGCGAAGTTCCTTTGTAGTTCATTTCTTCATGGTAGGGACGTTGTGAATGTACTACAGAACAATGCCCCCGATTTCATGTGCAATACTGATAGAGTTGTATTATAATGTTGTGTTAGATTCTATAGAAAATGATGACATAGCTTTTTTGGTCATCACACTATTTCAGGTGAAACGTTTAAGCACTTGTGTGTCATCAATCATGGACTATAAACCCTACAGAGTCAGTAAGAAATGAAGTCATAAAAAAATAGACGCTGTAAACTCCAGTGACAACTATCATCAAGCGGAGGCCATACGTTTGGCTTGGCCTTTTATTGCGGATGCCCCCTGAGAACTTTAACCATGCTTGTTTCCTCTACAAGACATCAGGTTCTCGACTTCCTGGATGTCCGCTGCTGACAGTTAGTCAGCAGTTTGTCAGAACTACGAGATGCAAATCTGACATGTGAGGATGCACAGGTGCAGAAAACAGTATTTTTTGTAACATATCGTAACAAACAACACACGAAAATCCGCATTTTAGAAAACGATTTAAGATGACGTGCCCGGGTTAGTGAAATAACTTGAAGTGCTTATAAAATCGACAAAGTGCTATCCTGGAACGAGTGCCAAAGGAACCTTATACCTTCCATTTAATTCCTGGATTGACATTTTTAACAGAACGTTTATTACAAAATCAATCAAACAACAAACCAATTTTTAAAGGCAGCTTTGTTTACAGTCCCAAGGAATCGAAGGAATTAGCGAACACACAATGTTCTAAAACATCAGTAATTAATAAATTAATTACGACCTATCGTTGGTAGAACCCTCACAGATAAGACACCTTACGAAGAGATTTGCAGAAACTGCAATACAGAGAACGTTGTGAAACGGAGTAGGGAGAAAAGACGATTCGGGAGAGACCATGCCTTGAGGATGGACCCAGCGAAGATTCTCAAGGCCGTGATGCATGAGACTCCAGAGGATGGTAAATCATCAAGACGACCACCAAAGAGATGTATAAAAAGTGGGACGTCTTTACCACGGAACCAATGTTAAACCAAGTGAAATTTTATTTTGGATGCCTCACCAATAATGCAAATGCAACTTTACCAATTACCTGCCCTGCATTCACAATAAATATTCGGATTTTTTAAATTTTATTTTTATTTTATATTTATTTATTTATGACAAATTACAAGGTTTTTAAACTTTGCATATTACGTTTTTTTATTTGTACGAAATATTCCCAATCAGCAAAAGTGCTGGTATGAGGAGATATTATATATAATAACATAATAGTTTAAATAAAATTCAATAAAATGACATCACATATCACTCGTCACACGTGCTGTAAAAACTGTTTTATTTAGGTGTTTTTTAAGTACGTACATGTTTAGTATATTTTTTAGATCATTAGAAAGTGAGTTGTAAAAATTTATTGCTGTATATAAAAAACTGTTTCTTTTTCTGTTGGTCGTAGGTTGTCCGCAAGTTAAATTATTTGATGCTCTTGAATTTATTTTATGTATGTTGCAGTTAAAATTAAATTTAATATTTGTCTTTATTTTATTCTTTTTCATCTTAAATATAATTTTTATTTTTTCTGTGATCAATTCCTCTAGATTGAGCATTTTTGTTATTCCATATAAATCTGTGGTTCTAGTATATTTATTAAAATTAAATGTTACTTTAAGTGCTTTTTTCATTGTTCTTTGTATTGATTCTCAAGCTAGGGTTTCCTAGGACAGCGGTGCCCGTATTTTAACGGCCGTAGTGAACGGTGATGCGGTGGACAGCCGTCGTAACGGTGACTAGAGAATAGTTTCTTATGAAAAGGGTGTTAAATGGTGTTGATAACGCCATTTTCCTAGGAAACCAGTCTCTAGTCACCGTTACGACGGCTGTCAACCGCATTACCGTTCAGTACGGCCGTTAAGATACGGGCACCGCTGTCCTAGGAAACCCTAGCTTTCCAGATGTTTACTACATTGCGACCATATTATTAATCCATCTACAAAGTGTGGAAGTATAAAAGCATTGTGTATTATTAATTTTGTACTTTTGTCAAAGACATCTGTTCTTCTCATTATTCCAATAGTTGGGCCTAGTTTTTATATAACTGCTTTGATATGTTTTGTCCATGCTATTTTTTATCCACTTCCAAACCCAAGTACTTTACATTTTCCGTTTGTTTAATTTGCTCATCAAAGAATTATCAGGTTAAGTATTATAGGGTGTTTGTTTTTTTGTTTTATCATAATTTATTTTGTCTTATTTGTATTTATTGTTAATGAGTTATCATCTAACCAGTACATAAATTTATTCAGATCCTTATAGATGTTGTTTTGCAGTTGGGTTTCATTATCACCACTATATATCATGAGAGTATCATCTGCACATACAAAATACCTCCCTGATACATTTGAATGTCTAAGGCAATAAATATACAATAAATACAATAGGGGGGCTAATATTTCTGTATCTTTAAAAATGTATTCATTCCTGAAAAAGCCTCAGTCGACTTTCTTGAAGCGATGTTGAACTGATTTAAAACTTATAAAAACCGCACTGAATATAATAATCTTCATGAAGGATTTATGGAGTATGAAAGATTTTGGCTTATAGCCAAATAGGCTTCACTAGTATTGTATATTCCACAAGTGTCATTATCAACAGGTACTAGTATATTGTGTGGATAATGCTTGGTTGAATAAATCTTCATATAGTTATTTGATGAATGATTTTTTTATGCCTTAACTTAATTTTTATGTCCTGTTTCTGTTACATCCAATAAACCTGTTTTAGATTTTAGTTCAGTGACTCACGATGGCGTATTTATTTAACAAGTATGTCAACATTACTAAGGATGCTGTATACACGGTGTTTAAGTGCCAGGCCCTGAAACTTCGGAGAACATTCTTCATGGTAAACTGATAATTAAAAAAAAAAAAAAAGATAAAATATAAACAAACAAACAAACAAACCATCACGCCGTTTCTCCGTAAGGGTAGGCAGAGAGGATAGAACGCCACAAAACTCTATCTTTGCATACATATCTCGCTTCATCTACATTCATACATCTTCTCATGCTCGCGCGCCGATTATTTCGACTTTTGACATTTCCATCTTTAGGTATTTGTTGGATTTGGTCATGCCCTGTCTTTCTCGGTCTTCTTCTATTTCTGCATCCATTAACATTCGCATTGTAAATATTCTTAGCCATTCTTTTGCTGTACATTCGTTTTACATGTCCAAACCAGCGCAGAGCTCCTTTCTTGATTTTGTCGATAGTGCTTTTCTCAGCCTTACATAATGTACGGATCTCAACATTTGTGCATCTATCGTACATAGTTTTACCACATATTCGCCTGAAAGATCGCATTTCGACAGCATTCAGCCTACTTTCATCCCCGTTTTTCCAAGTCCATACTTTGCTTCCAAACATCAGGGACGGGACCAGGACTCCGTTGTGAACTGCCAATTTTGCCTCTTGTGACAAACATTTATTTGCCAAGGTCGATTTAAGTGCACCGTTTACTCTGTTCCCGGTACTCACCCTCCTTTCAATATATTCCTCAGTCATTCCATCCCTAGTGAACATACTTCCCACATACACAAATTCCTCTACTTGTTTTAGTATAACTCCATTCACAGCGATTTCACATTTAGTCATACTTTCATTTCTTTCAAAAACCATCACATTCGATTTATACATTCATCAGCAAATCACTTCTTTTCCAAGCATCGATAAAAAAAATATTTTTCTTGATAAAAAACATTAAATATTAGGTGTTCACGGATATTGCATTGTGATATACGATAAACAACCATGGGGGAGAAATTATTATCACGTCGCTTATTACACGTCGATAGTCATTTGTGATTAAGCTACTTAAACTGAAATTATACTTTAAACTACCAGACAAAACTAAACAAAAGACTCAGATAACTTTTTCAAGTTGTTAAAAATAGATTTGAAAAATAATTTGTGAAATGAGAAAGGCTTTATAAATAAATTTCAAATAAAAAAAACATAAAAATCGAAATCCATCATTTAAATCATGTACTCTTCAATTCTTTACAAAGAATGCCATTTTTTTGGGTACACAAAGATGTTCATATATTTTCCACTGAAACTCTTTTGCTGTAGAGTTTCATTGTAAAAAAGATATTTGAAATGTTAATTCATGTTACAAAGGATACAGAAACACAGCAGCTTAACAAACGCTAGATGTCAAGAATTTTTGTTGTAGGATGTCTCGTGAACCACTTTTCATTTTGCGTTGAAGAGTTCTTAAGGAAAAGCCTTCTCGTGTAACAAGTTTTCTCGAGGATACCAATTCTTTCTGTGTGAGCACAATATTTAGATTTTTTTAAAGTTGTGTATACACGTAGGAATGAGTTTTCAAAAACATAGAAAACTACCAATAAAAATTATATTTTATATATCCGTATAAAAGCCAATAAAAAACGAAGAAGAACTACCCCAAAACTGAACCGATTTGATTGATTTTTAAAAAAAATATAAGAACAAAATTTTCTGCGTTGGTATATCCAAATTTTTTTTTAATATAGTTTCCGTACGTCTGGAGACGGAAGATTAATCAGGGTCCTTTTAAGGGTTTTGAGATAGTATTAGTTCCTATAATAAATAATTTAATATTGAAATTTGACAATAGAGACACGCAAAAGAAAAATATCTATTATGTGTTAAAAAATAGATGCTCTAGTGCTATAATCTACGCAGATAATACCGGAATATGTTTGTGTCAAGAAAAGTCGAACGGCGTTTATTCTTAATATTTCTAATATTGGCTGAAACTGCAAAATTTAGCGGCAAACGCTCTTATAGTAAAGTCGATAATTGTGTATTCCGTTTCAGAAAAATAAAATGTTGAATAATTATCGATCGGCAAAATTATGAAATCACGCAAACTTTTGAGGAAAGCTATTTCACAAGATGAAGCAATACATTTACCCAAAAATTTACGTGGATACCCATACCCACCCAAACAGTACAAACTTTCCAAAGGTCAGATGTCACCAAAAACCTTCGCTTTTATTGGACTTTGGATGTGGAGAAATACATTTTACCCATCAATTCTGTTTGTCATGCTGTAGATATGGACATCCTAGACAAATTGTACGTCCAAACATCGATGTTAGTGCGGATCGGAGCATCTGGATGAGACATGCGAAGTGGAAACTCAGAATGCTATATACGTCAACTGAACGAATAATTAATTAAACCTAAATATTAGCAAATGCCAATCCATAACTTTTCGCATTGAAAAACATCCTTTGTCATTTGAGTATTGTACAAGTGAACATTTTTTAAGAATGAGTATCTAAATGAAAAAGTTTATTTAAGCTATTAATCGATTTAATAAAAAGAGAACCAAACCTTTTGTCATAAACTCCCCTTTTATGTTCTGGACCCGAATAAATACATTATATTTTACGCATTTATCAAGTAATATACGGTAACGTTTGGGTGACGTCACGATATAACATTATGAAAGCTGAAAGCCAGTATTTTCAGGCGCATAATAGCTGAAACTAATCACCCTCTGACAAGTTTCAGGCGAGCTTAGAAATGTTCCTTTTCCAGGGTCTGAAAGGCGACGTTTTTACACGTAGCCTTCAGCCTGGTAGGTTTAAACCAGTGATTCACAACTTTTCGCTACTAATTTATTTTTAAAAAAATCAGGCATCCTTAAAAACTGTTAGATTAACCTGGGTTTTGCATTGAGGGGATCCAAAGACTTACTATCCACCTTCAGCTGTTATTGAATCCTTAACGACCCTCGGTTGGCTACGCATGGAGGAAAAATATCAAAAATATTCCCAGGAAATACAAACTCTATGCAGATTTATGAGGAGGAGGAGGATGTATGTACAGGGGCCAACACTTTGTCCCCAACCCTTAGGATCCTCTCAATACCTCAAACAAGAAATGAAGTAAACACAAGATATTACTAAAGCCGTTTATCATATTTACGTTCTTATTTATTTTATTTATTTAAATTTACAATAAGCCCAAGGGGCATATACAAAAATTAAAAGGGTTAGTACAAACATAGTAATCTGATCATTTAAAAAATAAACAACACATTAAATATATATATATATATTTTACATGCATGTAGAAACAATAAAAAGCATACTGCAATGCAAAATAAAAAGTGAAACTTTGCATGATAAAAAAGATAAAAAAATCGGATATAAGAAATATATTAGAATTAAAAAAAAAAAGAAAATAACTTTTAAAGAATTAAAACAAAATATACATATACGCTTAAATAAGGTGTTATTAACAAATTTTTGGTAAAAAACAAATAATGAAAATTAGTTTACAGTAAGTATATAAAAGATAAAAATATAATATATGGTACACAAAAATATTTGATAAATTGATTTCAAAAAGAGATAAGATAATAATAATACACATCAAAAACAGAGAAAAAATTGCATGAAAAAGAAAGTTTTATTACGCCTTTAATAATTAGTTTTATACAATGCATTTGAAAACGTTTTAAAATGAATAATTGTTGTATTAAAAATGTCCATTTCACAAGTAAATTTGTTGGCTAAGGAATGTAAAGGCGGAATCGGAGAGTGTCGCGCATAGTTAGTACCTACGTATGTACTCGTAGTTGCAAACAACTCCGTACTTCTAGTGACTAGATTGGGTATTTTAAATTAATAAGATTCAGGAGTTCACAACAATCGACCTCCGAATTTAAAATTCAAAATAAAAAAAGAAGGTCATTTATTTTTCTACGATCTTCTAATAAAATTAAATTTAAAGTGTCTAATAGATACGTGTAGTTTAGGCTATCTAAGGGAATGATTTATGATTTACTCAAATATTTATGCGCTTTTAAAAATAGGACTCAAGTTTGGATAGAATGGGATTCGAACCACGGACCGTTGATCCGTGAGTCCAAGACACTAGCCACATAACCACAACCCAATTCAAAAAGAGATATTTCAAATAATTTATTCTCTAGAAACAGCTAAAACAGTTTCACTAAAAAAATATTATACTACATTATTTTAGTTTGTCCAAATGTTTGTAGACAAAATACTACTTTTTACCCCCTCGGGAGTCATTAAGATAAACAAATTACAACAGGGATGGAGAATACCTTAAAGAAGGAAATATGAAAGTCTAGGCATTTACAGGGCCTATGACCTGTCGTTGGCTGGTTTAAATGACCACTTTACACACTGTGTAAAATTCACCGTTACTTAACTTTCTTGATATATTACTTTAAAATATTTTATTATTTAATTTGTTTTTTTATATTTATTCTTGAACTGTTTAAACTTTCTACTGAATATGTTGTATAATTTTAAGGTTAATTTTTTTTTTATAAATCTTGTATAATTTTTTGGTTTATTTTTTTTTAAATCTTCTGTTTATGTTTTAAAATATATATATATGAAGCCAAATATGTTAGTATTATAAATTTTTGTAAAAGAGAGATTTGTCGTTTATGTAAATAAAATAAAATAAAATAAAAATAACATAGTAATATTTACTATAAGTATTAGTTTTAGTCACAAACAAATGTTAGTGAGGGTGAGTATATATATTTAGGGTGTGTGAGGGTGTGTGTATATGTGTATGGGTGTGTGAGTATTGTATGTATGCGAGAGTGTGAAGTGAATATAAGTGGACTTATTGAACAATGATTTTCAAAAAAAGATCTGTTTTTCAAAACCTTAATGAGGAAACCTTACAACCACCCCATTGATCGATTTAAGATCGTTAGGAACATGCAGCGGATTTATTCAAATGATTTAGAGAACAAGTGGGTTGATAGCATGATGATAAAACATAATTCGTTTCGTCATTTCGGTTAAAAATTCAGCCGTTTTCTTAGTTCCTGTAAAGCGAATGAAAGCTCTCTGGAAACGGAGCTTACTATGGGAATCTATGCTTTAAATGCTATCTCCAACCTTGCCCATTGGAAGCGTAATTACCGGCTCTATTCATATTTAGAGCGGCCAACGCCTTAGTCCACGGCCTTAAAAACCTACATACATTAATGAGTTGCAGTCATTTCGCGTTGTTTTTCAATCATTTGAACATCATTATATAATTAAATCATTATATATATATATTATATAATGGAAAATAATATCTTTCTCACGACGAAAAAAAACCTATACAATTCAACTACAAACTAAACAATACTTCTCTTTTAATGGTTTCGTCAATAAAGGATCTTGGCAGTACTTTAGATAGTTAACTCTCCTATCGTGAACACATTGATAATATTATAAACGAATCTCTCAAACTTCTCGGTTTTATCAATAGAGTGACAGCGGACTTCAAAAATATTAATACCATCAAAACTCTTTATTGCTCACTAGTTCGACCCCATCTAGAATACGCTTCTCCTATTTGGTCTCCATTCTACAGGACTCATATTGACCATATCGAGTCTGTCCAACACCGTTTTCTAAGAAAAGTGGCATGGTAGCTCGGATTACAAAGGGGTAATTATTCCTATTTTGAAATAGAGCAATCTCTTAATCTGTCTTCATTGGAGAGACGTAGAACTGAGATGGACCTTATATGAATTTTCAAAATACTAAATGCTATAAGTGATGTCCCATCTCTGTTGCAATCAATTTTATTTCATGTTCCCAACCGTGTCACCAGAAGTCAAAATCTTCTATTTATAAAATCTTCTAAGAGCAACTTTGGTTTTTATACCACAATGTCCAGAATGTGTATATATATAGTTGGATAATTTATATAGCGCCATTTTTGTGAAAATCACCTCAAGGGCGCTGTACAATTAATAAATATCCCAGTACGTCTTGCAGCTACAGAGCGCATGGACGGTTGGGATTCTAGTTCCTCGTTTTCAATTAAGATCAATAAAAAATTATAACAGATAGGAGCTAGATTACAGGACGTCTTGCAGCTACAGAGCGCATAGACAGTTAGAAATTTAGCCCCCATTTACACATTTTAAAAATTGACAAATTATTTTAGTGTATTAATGATACTAAATAAAAAAATAATAATTTGAATAATAAAAAGGAGTAAGATTACAACACGTCTTGCAGCTACAAAGCGCATAGACGATTGGAATTCTAGACCCCATTTATAAAATTTAGGTATTTTTAAGTTGGTATATGAAAGCTAGATAACCAATCATCGTGCAGCTACAAAGCGCATGGACGAGTGGAATTCTAGCAAAGTTAGAATGATATCAATAAACTTATAAAAAATAGAGCATAGTAGTAAGTTTGTCAAGTGTTCATGCCAAGAACTAAGCAATAAAAAACTAAATAAATAAAGCACTGTATCAACTCCATGGTTAACAAAGGGAGATAGATGTCCGAAGAGAATCTTTTGTAGACAGTAGGTAGATATCGTCACCATGTGGTTTACTGTAGATTAGTCAATTCATCACACGACTTGTAATTCTTTGGGAGAGATCTTCCGGATTTTCGTAGATCTCTTCGCGACTAAACGGTGTGATATGAAGTTGGATTGGCATGGTTTAGCCCGAAGTCTTAGGTCTTTCGTTTTTATGAATATATTGGATACAATTATTATTTTGGCCTTGTTTGTCTTTGCTAAATAGTTTTATGTTATTTTTGTTCAGTTTCTTGTATTTATGTTTCTTCATGTAACTGTTGTAATTGGCTTAGGCCGTATATATAATAAATAAATAAATAAAGTAAATAACTCCCGTTGATCTCTTTTTCTCTGACATCACTTCATATTACATATATTAATATTGTTAGTATTTTTTTAATCAAATTTCTCTACTGAAATTTGTATTACTGCTGAAATCGCTTTAATGAAATTTTATCCACTACCTTTGATTTAAAATCTTCTCCTTATATTGCTTTCTCAAATTTTAAAGATTACTCCCTATACCTGTTATTCTATTCTTTCTTTTTTATCTGCTGCATTGACAAGTTTTTATTCTTTTTAACTACTTTTCATTACTTATATTGAATAAGAATATAAAATGAATATATTGCTGCTCTTACTTAATGTGACATTAATTTTTAAGATGTTTTTTAAATGGACTTAAATTTATTGTCTTATATTTCATTTAAAGATTCTTCTCATCGTTTTTTTGAATCCCATAAAATATATATGTGTATATTTTATGTTTTTCCTTTTTCAAAATGTTTTTTTTTACATCTGAGCATGTTTTCATACTTAATTTTAACTCTTACCTTTTAATTACGTCTACAAAAAAAATTCTTCATTTTTAATATTATTTCCATTTGTAAACACTAACTACAAACTTTTAAATTACTTTTTTACTTTAGTTTTAATTTTTAAACAACTTCCATTTCTGTTTTTTTCTTTTTCTTTTTTGTACTTTCATTGTACCTTACATATAATTATTATATAATATGGAAACTTCACTGGTCCATTAAAGTTAAGTCTAACTGTAAAATATAAAACTACTCATATGTAACTGTACTGTATGTTTCCTGAACGAAAATAAAAAATAAATTAAAAAATTAAAAAAAGAGAAATATATGGGATAAATTTCACTGCAGCAGCTTGACAACTAACTGATTCGCTAACCACACAATAGAATCCAATCAATCTATTTGTTCGTATTATATTATTTGAACAACGTTCATAAATTGGGCAAAAAGTCACCACTAGGACCGCGATTACAACGAGAAGCTAGGACGTCATACCTTTATGATGACGGTACAGTTGAAGATAAATTCTCCCAAGCGATTGCGAAGATATACTACCGACCCTCCCCCTTACAAGTTTTAATGAGGTATAGATATGTAATAAGGGGAAGAGTACGCCACGGTACACATATCTACGCACTAAAGTGACATACCTTCGTTGAAGGTATAAATTGAAGATAAATTCTTCCGAGCGATTGCGAAGATACACTACCGACCCCCCCCCTTCAAGTTTTATTGAAGTATAGATATGTAACAAGGGGAAGAGTACGCCACGGTACACATTTCTACGCATTAAAGTGACATACCTTCATTATGACGTCATAGTTGAAGATAAATTCTCCCGAGCGATTGTAAAGATACACCACCGACCCTCTCCCTTCAAGTTTTAATCTTGCATTTAAGTTTTTGTAAATTGGGTGGGATTAGGACAAGGATGCTTGAAGAGAGGATGAGAAAGGGATGGGAGATGTACATATTTATTATTATAATGTCTACTAAGTTACATAATGAATTTTTAGTGTAAATTTTAAATCTGACAGAGTGATGTTTGTGTAATCTATGTCTTTAAATTTTGTGTTGTACACTGAAAAATTCCTACGAAAAACAGCATTTTTAAATTATGATGTTTTACTTATTGAGACATGAAACAGATGGAAGCTTCGAGAAATCCTGGCTGGCACATGTATTGTTATTAAACTAAGTATTTCTGTACAGTCAACTATTCCTGTCATAATTTTGTAAAGCAATAGTTGGTCCGCACACACTCTGTGGTATTTAAGAGAAGTGATTTCATGGTAGGTGGAGGCAGTGAGAGTTGATACATAAGAAATGCCGGTTTTGTATTTGAGGTATTTTGTAAATTTGTTCAGAATATTTTGTTTTCTTGTTATATATATGGCATACTGAGGATTCCATATCTGAGATGCGTCCAAATGGCTTCTGACAAACGTATAATATAATGAAATTAGAGCCTTTGGATTATCAAAGTGTTTACTCATTCCAATATTTATTAATAATTATCACTAATATACAATGAATTATTTACATGCCTTTTGAATATTATCGCATGAGGACATCTATTAATGAGTTTAAACGTAAACGTACCTATAAGATGGAAGAAAGCAACATTTTCACGATACTTTCAAAGGTTCAAATCTGTGCTAAATTCCATATGCCGTCACCTGCCATCTATCGACACGTAGCAGATTTATTTCAATAAAAATAAATAGGGGAGTAGCGGAGACGCACACCTATATCATTAATTTAGCCGGGCGCACATTGGAACGCAAATATTTATAAAAAAAGGGTATTCCTTAATAATTAAGAAGAAAGTTGGTGGCCTCCGTGGTGTTATGGCCAAGAAACACGACTCACGCATGGTTCCGGGTTTGATTCCCGGTTCTTACCTCATGTTCTTACACAAAAATTAAATGTGATTATTCTGAAGCCTTGTGCTGTAATCGCTACTGTGCGCCTTTTGGCCCGTTGTGGTGCAAAAAAGAAAACAAGAGAAACTCTTTTAAAACAGGTTACGATATTTTTGCGACCATGACTCAATACATATTAAAAAAAAGAATTCTTCAAAATTTATTTATTTATCCACAATAAAAAACTAAAAACATCATAATCTAAAATTCCTAAAATTCCACTAAGCCATTTTTTGTGACATGTCACACTACCACATAATAAGCAAATGCACAGAAATCTTTAATATGAGAAATAAAAAAAAAATATTTCGTTATCCAAGTGACTTGCTCTTCAAAGAATTCAGAGTACTGAATATTATTCAACAGTATATATTACACACATAAATAGAGACATTTACCCAAGCGTCAACCACAACTATAATACAAGATACTCTAGAAAAAGATGTTCTATGATTAAGAGAAAAACAAACAAAAAAAAAATTTACGATAATATTTGCTGCGAGACTGCTGAAATTTAGGTATTTAACTATTTTCATGGTAGCATTATTTTTTTTTTTTGGCAAGCAATTTTTTTTTGTAGTATTTATTACAAAGATAAAACATAAACATGATGCATAAAATTAAAAAAAAAAAAAACGAGTATTGTGTAGTTTTAGAAAATATATTTTTTTTGTGTCAAAAAACATCAAAATTACAGTTGACGGGTATTACAAGTTAGTGTAAAACGCAGTTTTTTTTATTATTAGTTAATTATTCATTTTTGCCGTTTTCTTACAAACCTATTTTTTTTTTAGTTTTTGCAAACAAAAACTGATGCTTCCGTAACTATTTTACAATTCGTGTGGCTTGACTGTGACTGGAAAACCCCTTTATGGAAGGCAGTATATAATATAATCCTCCTGAATAATTGACGTGTCTCATATTGCTTCTGAAATCATCTTACATGTAAATTGTTCAGTCATTCGAGGCTCTGTCAAATTATCTAGCTTCATCTAATCCACATAATCTTTTGCACAAATAACATAATCCGTTGCACAAATATCATATTATGGTAAATAGAATATTCGGATACTTGTTGCAGTTGCAGTCCGGTTTATTTTGCAGGCTATCGGAATTTTAATCTAAAATCTAAAAATCTAAAATTCAATCCACTCGCGGAAAATCTTACCTTTAAAAATTAATTTTTAATTTTATTATTTCCTCATTCTAAATACTGAAATTTCTTTTTTTTCTACGTGTGAGATCAATCTATCCTAATCTACATATCAAAAGAGCCGGTTTTAAAATGATCGGAAATTTAACTAAACCGTCTTCGAACTGTCAAATATCGTTTAAAAATCATGTTCAAGGTTTTCTTTATTGCATTTAATTTGAATTTTAATTGTATTTAATTGGCCACTTTTTATCACAAAAACGTTTTTAAAAAACGAGAAAGAAATACTTTAATTTTAATCAAGTTTTGAACGCGGAGCAAAGTTTCAGCGTGACTTTTTGTTTGAATATGATCATGTGACGTTTGAGGTGACGTAATAAAAACACGTACTGACATGTCGGTAGATAAAAATTTGCCATACCGAGGCTATCATCATGACTCCATCGAGGTAGGACACTTAAGGTGGGAATTTATTTTATTTAAATTTATTCAGAAAACATACAGTCATACATAATAAGTATTAAAAAAAACATTTTTATAACACAAGAAGACCAATTAAGTTTTCATAAATTATGCAAAATATATAAACATTAAATGTGATAAAAAAAAAATACATAAGAATTGCAAGTGAGAAAATAATAATAGTTAACATTTGCGTTTTCCATGGAGGTAATAAATAAAAATAAAAATACGAAATGCACACTCCAAACCATCCACGCACACACAAATTTACAAACATATAAAACGTACACAAACATATAAATTACATGCGGTACATATACATAGCATAAACCACTCGAGATGCACATTCTGTAACTATCCCAAATAATCGACCCCATGAAGAAATTTTCTGTATAAATGCAACGTGCAGTTAAAATGTCTACACCAATACTGAGTCGATTATAATTTCTACAGGTACGTCTGTTAACAAAAAGGCGGACTGTAAATGAAAATCGAATTTCATACAGATTTGTTATTGGAAAATATTTGAGAAAGGAATAGGTACATGGAGTGGATACCTACCTTTAATATAATCTGAATGTTCTTCAATTTCTGGCACTGGATCACACATTGAACTTTAAATATATAACAATTTTTTCCACGACGCGCGACGATTCCAACCACTTTTTATCCGATTTTATGTGAATTCAAAAATGTTGTTTTGTTTTTGTTCTAAATCCGAATCTTCTAATTTTGAATGTCTTATATCTTGATGTTAGGTAGGTACTATAAGGATGGGTCAAAGGAAGGATCGGAACGAAAGGTAATCGGCCAGGAATAGTATAGATAAATGCTGTTATTTACTTGACAACGTCTAATGAATGAATTCGAGGTTTAATTGTTTTTACCAGTTGGTATATAAAAAAGGTAATGGAAAAAAGAATGGCCATATAATAAGAATGGACGACGAAAACCCCATAAAAAGCCTAACTCTCTCTAAGCCACAAGGACGCCGAAGATCAGGAAGGCCCGAAATGCCATGGGTGGACTGCACCAGCGTAGATTTGACAATGTTGAAAGTGAGGAACTGGAGAGGAAAGGCAGAAGACCGGCAAGAGTGGAGGAGACTCGTGGATTCAGCCAAGGCTTGCCCAGTGCTGTCGAGCTCATGATGATGATAAGGAGGGTTCTTACATAGGACGGAAGCTTTTCAATAATTTACCACAAAATCTACGTCAAGAAACAAATTACGAAAAATTTAAGGATAAATTAAAGAAAAGCTTCTTGACATAATTAACATTAACTGTATTTTTAAAAAAGAGATGTATGTTTAATATGTGCCCGTGTTTACAAATTTTGTGTTTTTATTTAATATTTTTTTTAGTGTTATATTTTCTCAATTTTTAAAATTGTTTAATTTTTTATTTATTTTATTATTTTGTTTTGCATTTTATGTTTTATTTTTATGTTATTTTGTAAACTTGCAAAACACAAGAGCTAGACTCTTTTTTGGCAAGTTCAACCTTAAGTGTTCCATTTTTCTACTGAATGTATTGTTTATTTATGCTAAAATAAAGGTTTAAAAAAATAAAAAAAGTAAATATACCATTTCAGTAAGTACCGATGAAGGAATGAATTGAGGCCCAGGGCCTTAATTACAAACGCTATCTTCATCCGTATATATTGAGACGGTATACTTAACTTCTGTACTATCTGTATCTCACCTCGGTATGTTCTATCTACTTGCCATATCGACATCATGTGGTCGAAACATACCAATGAATGACCGCGACAATTAAGTCCGCGTTCTTTACATCATTAACACTTGAAATAGTTCTCATGTATATTTTAAATAGGCTTCTGTGATAAAAAGTGCTCACTTCAAAGCGTTTATAAACTCCAATAAATCCCAATTCAAGCAAAAAATGCTCGCTTGAACATGATTTTTATACAGCTTTTTACATTTACCGAGACGGTTTGCTTAACGTCTTTATCTACCGAGCGATTACAAAGCCGGCGCCTTTAACGCCTCGATACGTACACTCCGGAAGATAGTAAAACATACGAAAAAAATACAATAACTAGTTATTTTTTTGTAGTTCTATCGCCTTCTTTCTTCCGCCCAGATACTCTTAAATTTTAATAGGGCAGAATCTAGCGATATTATTTTTTGCATCTAGCCACTCGTTTCAGAAACTGACAGTTATATCAGAATTAAATTCGACTTCGAAATTTACTTATTTCTCTCTCATATTTAAATAGGCTTTTTTAAAAAAAAGTGCCATCCTCAAAACCATTAAAAATTTGAGTAAATTGTAATTAAATGAAAAATTGCTCGGTGGAGCAAAATTTTTGTCACTTTTTATGCGTAGATAAATTTACCCGTCGATACAAACCGATGTACTTACATCAAAACTTGACGGTGAGAAGATCGGTAGGGTATCTTCGGGAGAATTGTATCTTCAACTATGACGACGAACTGACGCAATGTCATTTTAGTGCGTAGATATGTGTATCGTGTCAAACGCTTCCTTAAATGTACGTACCCAAAACTTAAAGGTGGGGGGTCGGTAGTGTATATTCGTAATCACTACAGAGAATTTATCTTTAAGTATATTGTCAAAGTGAAGATATGACGTCTTTAATTTCCCATCATAATCGATGCCCTGGTCTTAATGTGTAGTCTCGAAAACATGAAAAATGGACTACATTTTTTTTGGAAATGTTTAAGTGAGTCAGCAACTAACTTATGATAAAATATTTAAGCACGTCAGCATTAAACTGTTCGCTTAAAATTTAAATGATGATAGTAAAATAATTAGGTACCCTATGTACCACAGGGTGGGGAAAAATAAATCAAGATGCTGATTTTCACAGTCATAAATTTCTTTGCATCTTTGTTCCTGTTTTAAATTCAAAAGATGGAATCATGAATGAATGTTTAAAATATATATTTAAGAACCAAAATTTATTTACAAGTAATTCAAATAGATCAAGTCAAAGAAGGAATCGTGTGTTAGAAATACCACATTGTAAAACGAGGCTCGCACAGAGGTATGCATATTTTATAGGCCCAAAATTTTTTAATTCATTTTTACTGATAATATTTCATTGATTCCAAACTTTAAAAATTTTCCTTCTTTTGAAAAACATGCACTATCCTAGATTCAAACTAAAGATATGAACTTTTTTTTTCTATCATTTATTGTGTTGCCCTTTAATAATACGGAATATTTTTGTGTTTTTTAAAAATATTTTTTAATTACTATAAAAAAAAATACCATATTATCTTTTACAGAATATTTTATTTTTTCTTTCTTATGTTATACAAAAATATTATAACTGTCCATTGTTTATTATAGGAGCAAAAATTCATTTAAATTTTCTTGTATACCCACGAACAGGCCATGCCTTTGTGGGATTTTTTGTTTACTATTTTTCTATTAATATGTATTTCGTTGATATGTAATTATGCTTTATTTTTTAAAACTCTGTTTTATTATTATGTTTATTGTAAGAAAACAAAAAAAAATGTGATTAATTAAATGAAGAGTACTGACAATCAAGGGTGCTTCTAAATAAACTGGGAGAACATATGTTTGTAGATCGATCCCGAGTCCTTGTTATTAATGGGACTAAGGTAGGACTGACTCAGGGTCAGGTGTATGGCGAAATAGGAAAACCATCCCCAACAACAGGGTGATTGTAAAATAATGACATAACTAATGAGATAACTGAATTATTTAAATGATATTTATAGCATTAACATTGTGGTAAAATATTTTACAAAATGTCACGTATATACTTACCCAAGTATCAAAGAATATACTTTTGAGGTGTAAAAAAAGTGTAAAAAAAACATATTAAACCACTCTAATGTAATGTTGAAGATAATCACATGCGGCGGCGTCGTTGTTTTACAGTCATGATGAAAAATCAACACTGTTTGATTATGTCCAAATGCTTGCAGACTGGCTGGATTTCCTCCCTAGGGAGTTGTTCATATTTAAGTTTATTTAAACAGAGAGGGAAAACATTTTTGAGAAGGGAATATGGAATACAGGGCTTGAGACCTGTCATTAGCCGGTTTAAGTAGCCACTTTACACACTGTGTAAAATTCACCATTCTGCCCATGTTTGAACATCCACATTCCCTCAACTCTTCCATCTGTTGACCTTTGTGATGTAAAAGCGCTGAAACCTTTATAGTGATAAGTGTATTCGAATTTTAAATATTACTTGCTATACCTGTTATTCTTTCTTTTTTTTCTGCTCCATTGACATGTTTTTATACTTTTGAACTACTTATAATTACTTATATTGTTTATGTATATAAAATCAATATATTGCTGCTCTTACTGTGTCATTAATTTTGAAGATGTTTTTAAACTGACTTAAACTTATTTTCTTATTTAAAGATTCTTTAAATATTCTTCTCATCGTTTCTTTGAATCCCTTAAAATATGTATGTGTATATTTATGTTTTTCCTTAAAAAAAAAAAAAATATTATTTCATTTTATTTTTACATCTGAGCATGTTTTTCATTTTTTATTTTAATTCTTAACTTTTAATCACTTTTAAAAATTTTCTTCATTTTTTAACTTTAATTTTAATTTTTAAAGAACATCTATTTATGTTTATTTTCCTTCTCTTTTTTGTACTTTCATTAATAACCTTACATATAATGACTTTATAATATGGAAACTTCACTGGTCCATTAGACTTAAGTCTAACTGTGTAAATTATTAAACTATGTAACTGTACTGTATGTTTCCTAAATAAAATAATATAAAAAAAAAAATAAAAAAAAATATCAATGTGCAATTGAGTGACCAATATTCAAAAGTAATTTTTTTTTTTTTAATGTATCACATTTACATTTTTAGTAATATTATAAGACGTATTAAATTTTTATGTGACAACGCTTACGTTAACAATATTATGTGGAAGCCTCTAATTGGACTTTATGATATGTATTTATAATATAAATCTATCTTTTATATCTATAAATGTCTGTTGGCTTTCCAATGAAATAAAATAAAATAAAAATAGACAGAGCCTTTGCCACAAAACCCACTATAAACCACTGTAGTTGTTGCACTAAAATATAAAACCAACATGCCTTACATTTTCATAAGCTACCGTTACATGCACGTGGAAATTTCGTGGAAGGTATAGTTGAAAAAAAAAGGAAAAGATAAAGGGAATGGCATGTTGGTTTAATTGGTGTCCTGACAAAGAGATGAGTCCGTCTGAAAACCAAATGACATGGAGAACTCGGTAAGTGGTTATTTACAAATATTTAATAACATTTAGTCAAATAAGTTAGAACATATCTTTGTACTTTGACTAGGCATTTTACCTAACGAATCCTTAAAACAAGGCATTATTCATTTATTTAGTTTGTTACTAAATATTACACGTAATGTAAGACCGACTAACAAAAGCACTGTCTAAAATTAATAATCTGAAACATTTTTCGCCATGATCGTAAAATAACAACGAATGTGATTTTTTTCAACTTTAAATGAGAGTTTTGTTTTAAACCAGCCAATGACAGGTCATATGCCATGTATATGTATAAACTTCTATATTCCTTGCTCTAAAACGTTCTTTATCTGGGTTGTAATATGCTAATATTAATAACTTCCGAGGCGGTTGAATCCAGTCCTTGTCTACAAAAACTTTGACAAACTCAAAACATTGTTAACCTATGTGTTATTTTTAAACGCATATATCTAATTGTGCTGATTTTTTTTTGTATAGTTTGTATATTATATGTTTAATTTATTATTCATTTATTTAATTCAATATAAAACACAAATGAAAATGTTTTTACAATAGGTACAATCAATATAATTTTATTTTTATTTATGGATGTAGCCACTCCACTGGCCCACAGGCACGTTCCGGAGTGTCAGTGTATTATTTATTTTGTACATACTTTCATATCAATTGTTGCGTAAAAATTCAAAAGAAATAAAAAAAAAAAATATACCTGATATCAATAAAACGAGAAAAGATTTTCAAGAAACTAAAACTATATTCTTATATATGAAACACATTCCTCGGCTTTCTGTCTAGTCTTTTTAGCAATCCATTTATGGACTCGAGCTTTGAAAATATTGTTTTTAATTGTGTTCACCTATATGTCCTTGTTTAAAAAGTTGTATAGCTTAGGGGCAAGAAAAGTATAATGTCTTTGTCCGTAATTTGTATTTTTCTTTGGGAGCAGAAGTATTGTTTTTTGACTTTGCCTAGTGTCGTAAATTTGTTGTCCGTCATTATGTCTCTCAAGATTTTAATGAAAATGTTTTAAAATTGTCTTAATGTATATTTGTCTTATGTCTAGTATTGGAAATACTGTAAAAAGTCTGTCTGTAGAGTATTGGTAGGTCTTTTTGTTGGCTACACTTAGTAAGGCTTTTTGTGCTTTCATTAATGGCTCTAATGTGGTTTTACTTGTTCCTCCCCATCCTATTATTCCGTAATTGATAATTAATTATAAAAATTATGATTTCTTATTTTGTAATATACATACACAGCGTACATATGGTAAACCTTGTCACATCGGAAACGACAATGATCAGTATGAGCAAGATGACATATTGGGATAAAAAAAAATAATAATTTAGAAGCGTGCCAAAAATAAAATAATAGAAAAGTTAAAAAAAACAAAATGCTTGCCTTCTTCTGCAGAGTGCAAAGCTAGCAACTACCTCTGAATTTCTGTTTTCTCCCCTGCAGAAGGAAGCAACCATTTGTTTTTTTAAATAATTTTTTTTTGGTCTTAAAACGCTTTTGAATTATTTTTTCAATATGTCACCTTGCGTTTACCGATCACCATAAATTCAGATATGACAAGGTTTCCCATACATGCTGTACAATAAATAAAAGTGAAATTTGAATTATGGACAAAAATCAAAAGGCTGATTTGATAATATAAACTAATCATAAACAAGTAAACAGCTTTAAGCAAAGAAAATGGAATGTTTTTTTGAAAGGCAAAACAAGATTAGTTTGAATCACTTCGGCTGTTGCTGGAAATAACAGCGTTTTCCTTTAATTGGATAAAGAGAATTAGTCTACTTCTCAATTAAAGTGTACTACCTACTTCCATTGTCCATTAAGACAATGAATAAGAACTCTTATGAAAATTGCGCTAAAGAAATGGATAATGGAGGTGGGTTGCGCACGGATTGATGAGAAAATCATAACAAAACGTTTTTTTAGTTATACGTTTTATATGATTTTATTATGCTTTTAACTCTTAAAAGACTGTTGTAAACAATTCTTTTGCACGCGATGATTAAACATCGTGTTAATTTTAGTATTCTAAAGTTCATGAAAACATACTGTTTAATAATTATTTTTCCATAATTGATGCAAATAAACGTATAATTTATCCCTGTTATAGCAAAATAAATTCAAAATCATAAATACGCCGCCCATATTACGCGCGTGCGTCCCCCATCACTCTAAACAACTGACTTACAGAACAGCGTCTCTGTCTTTCTTGTTATAAGTTCTATCTTCGTGCTCTCTCTCATACAGATATGTTGCTGATTTAGCGAAAATTCATTATTTGCGTAGCAAGGATAAATATTGAAGTAAGTATTTAAATTCTACTTTCCAAATCCAATGTAAAAGTATCGATTTGAAGATTACAAAAATACGGGTTCATCATTTTGAAAAATTAAAGAGATATATCAAGTCTTGCGTCCTATGTCGACTAGTGTGACATCACAGACACACAAGAGTCAATATATATTTAGTGCATGTTTTCAAATTATGTAAAATGTTTACCACGGAAAGGGACACTCCCAGTAAGGAAACATTATCTTTAATATAAAAAAAAAACAACAATTGTAAAACAATAAATACATAAATTCGTTTATCAGCTGCGAAAAATGTTTTTTTTAAAGCTCTAAAAATATTTGAATGATTTATTTTACTTACCCTTGTTAAGAAATGTTGTTTGATGGTGTTTTGAAGCGATATAAAAGATGAGTGTACTTACCTAAAACAAAGAAAACATAAATTAGACATGATTATAAGGACTTTTGAAGTAATTATTTTAAGAATTATGTTTTTTATTACATTTATTATAGTATATATCTATCTTAATTTATACCTCATTTGATATATTATTATATCCACAAGTCCAGTCAATGTCTAGATTCCCATATTCCTTTCTCAAAAGTGTTTTTTCTATATTGCAACACATTTAGACCTATTAAGTATATATATTTTTAAATGGTTTCAATAAAGAGTGAAAATAAAAGTGAGGAATAATTATTGAGCTTGTGAATTTCGTTTGTTTTGATTGCCTTAAATAAAAACAAAGTCGAAAAAATAAACAAAACAAAAATAAATATAACAAAAAAGCGTCAACAATTTTGTAATCATTCTATGAATGCATTCGGGAGGCGACCGAGTCCGATGTCTGCCGGAGGCGCCCGAGGCCCGACGGGAAAACCCGAATGAAAATCGATATAGAGGGAGGCCACGCCCCCTTCCGAAACCGTTTCCATGGCAACCTTAGATGAGTACTTCGCGATGAGGTCTCATTATCAAAAAGACTTATAATTTTTTTGCAGCAGGTGATAGTAGGCTTTATGCTCAAGGGAATACGATAAGGAATCTCATGCACGCAATATAGGTTAAACTCATTAATGAATGCTTGGGTTTTTAACAATGTTTTCATTGCTAATGAAGTGTATTTTATTTTGAATATTAATTTTGAATTTACGTAATTAATGCCGCTTTTAATAAACAATTTTATCAGGTTGTAAGATTTCTTAAAACTCCCGACAAAGATAAAAGATTTTCCGGTGACGGATTAATTTAACCGAGGACTGTATTTTAATATAGGGCGATATGGCGTTCTATCCTCTCTACTAACCCCTGCGGGGAAACGGCGTGATGGTTTGTTTTGTTTTTTATTTTAAGTTACATGAAATAAACATTTTTATTTATTTAGAACAGAGACACAGCACAGAAACAGGAACGACCTATGCCTGTGAACCTGCTCCGACTCGCTAAGAAATTCGTGTTGAGTCAGGGCACAATAAACCCATATAACGTTTATTGTTTATTGCTCGCATATTCTAGGAATTGTGATTTTTTTTACATACTGTTTATACGCACTGCTAAAGTAAATGTTGAATATCTTGATAATCGGTTACGGAAAGTAAGGTTGTCAGTCTTACGCATCTGGTGTCAGTCAAAAAAAATATCAGTGTAAAAATACCTTATAAAAAAATATTTCACCTCGACACTTCAAGGAATCAAACCCAGGAGATTAATTGTCAACAAACGCACCAACTTCCACACAACAAGGCAAACTTGTCTCCACTCGATTTCTTTATTTGTGATTTATTAAAATTTATTTATTGTTTATTTAAAATAGGTTTTTTACACTTGAATATTTCATAGTCCCTGGACTGGCATCTAAAGCGTAAGACTGATAATCTTGCCTTCACGTTACAGAAAAAAATATCAAGATACGTTGCGATTGATGTACCAATGCAGTACCCTTTGCACTATTAGGTGCAGAAAGGTAATTCAATTCAATTTAATTACATTTTTCAATTCAATTCATTTATTTTAAATATAACATATACATAACAAATATATATTCAATACGTACATATTATAAAAAAGAAAAAATAATACACGAAAGAGACTCATGTCAAAGTAGTAGGAGAATCCTGCTCCGGAAAACCCCTTCGGATACATGGAACAGATCAATATCCAGAGCGATGTTGTTCAGCATAGCGGTAGCCCTTCCAGCAGGCATAACCATAGGCAGGTTGGTCCTGAATATTAAAATATGAAATAATCTATTCTTACGCTGTCTTGGGTACTTATCAGAAACAATCGACAAAAATGTGTAGTCAAATACACATTCCTTCTAGTCTCTAAACTGTTGTGGCCGAGCATACCCTGGAGAAACTCGGTCGGGTAGAGCCGAGGATAATACCCGCACTCTCTCATGTAGAGATATCCCAGAAACTTCTTTTGGATTTTCTCTATCATTCGAGTACTTCAGTTTATGTGGCCCCCAAATCATCGAGTCACTCTCGAGTTTACTTCGCACCGAGGAGTTGTAAAGGTTCTCAGTACGCAGGTATTTTCAAAAACCCTGGCAGTACGCAGAACATCCTAACATATTTAATGCATTACCACTGATTGTTTCTATGTGTTCATGAAATGTCAGAGTGCTCACAAATCTAACGCCCAGATCCTTAACATTCGATGTTCGTATTAGATTCTGGTCATTCATTTTGTAGCAAAAAAAGAGAGTTTTTTGGGCCCTAGTGAAGGACGTGATCGAGCACTTTGAAACATTAAACCTAAGTTTATTTCGCCTTCTCCATTCAGATATATAAGATATATCCGCTTGGAGAAGACGAAAATCGTCAGAAGTTGTCACCTTTATGAATAGTTTTAAGTCATTCGCAAACAACAGAAAACGCGAGTTCAAAATTACATTTTTAACATTATTCATGAAAATTGAGAACAACAATGGACCCAGGTTAGAGCCTTGCGGGACGTAATGATAAAAATGATAGTTATAAAAGCAACAATTACATCTCGTGTTGATATCAGAACAAATCATAAAAAATGGAATTAAAGGAATAAAATATAAAAAAATTACATTAAATTATTTTGACAAATTTTACTTAAATACTTCGTTTTTATATAAATACAATGTACCTAAGTTGATAGTCTAAATTTTAAAAGGCATAATCTACCGATCGAAAAATTGTAACATTTAAGTTACATAAGGATTTATAAATATCAATATACCACCACTTAGGACTAGACAAAATAGTCTATATTTTTGTCACCCTTCTCAAGCCAACTATCTTTGTCACTCACCAATACCGCGTATACACAGACTAGGAAACAAATGTACCTCTCATATCGACATTTTTAACTCGAGTCTTTGTAAATGCAAAACATCTCCTAATAAATATTGTATGATGTTCTATAGTAACGATTAATGAATTATTTGCAAAAGCTACTTATGCTAATGATCTGGTTTTGATTTATTTTATATATTTTGTATTGTGACATACATTCATACATATATATATATTTTTTTTATTTATTTACAATTTTAAAAAACCCGTTAGGGTTACATTAGAAATTTGATATTGTCTAGTCATTTTATGTCTCGTCTAGTCTAGTTAGTTCAGTCATCATGTGCTTTTTCAGATTGATTTTAAATTTGTCTCCATTAAAAGTTTTCAAGTAGTAAGGTAGGTCGTTGTAGTGTTTAAGTCCATTATGTAGTATTTTTGACTGTCCTGTGTTTGTCTTTGCTTTTTCAATATGATAGTATTTTTGTTGTCTGGTGTTATATTTATGTATGTCAGCATTTTTGACTAATATTATGTCGTCGTCTTGTATGTTTCCCAGTGTTATTTTGTGCACAATTTTTAAGGTCTCAATTTTAGTCAAGTAGTTTATGTCAAACTGGTGTGTTTTTTGTACAGTTCAGTCGTAGAGGTAAATAGTAGTATAAATATACATTTCTTGTTATTTTTCTTTTTCTTTTTATACCCATGTTCTACTATTGTTCTACTACTGTACTGTACTAACTCATTATATTATTATATTTTATATTGTAAAAGGCACTTGTGCGTATAATAAATAATAAAGAAAATAAGACCTTATAAAATGATTATATACATAATTCACAGCTGTAATTAGAATAACCAAATTCCGAATATTAAATGTATTTGTAAATCGTTGGACAGAGTAGATTCAATTAAATATTTGGGAATTTATATAGATGGGAATTTATAAAGATGGGAATTTATAATGAACTAATCAAATCGAACATATTTAAAATAAATTGAAAAAGCAAATTGACTTTTTTAAAACAATAAGAAATATAATTAGCCTAAAAGAACTTGCAAAAATATATTATGCAATAAATCAATCAGTTTTGGAATATAAAATAATTGAATGGGGATGTGCAAATGACACACAGATTAAGTGAATAATAATTGCACAAAAAGCTTTAAAAAAAATTATCTTTAGAGTCCCAATCAGAACTAACTCCCTCGGTATATTTAAAATTTTTAATGTAAAAGCTTTGTTACTATACGCACGTAAACATTATTCTCTACCTTCCGTTACAAATACAGGAGTTACTAGATACTCCACCCTGATGCTGCAAAAAAAAAATCTCATCAACGTTGATAAATTACCTGGTCCATGAAGAAGTATAGAAATTAAAAAAATAACATTTTCAGGCGTTGCCTAGTATGTAGGTGAAATAATTCAATTATATTAATCTTACCGGCATAAATAAAGATTTTAGCTCTTTAACTTTAAAAATCAACAGATGAAAGAATTGAAGGAATATAGATGTTCAAATATAGGCAGAATGGTGAATGTTACACAGTGTGTAAAGTGGCCACTTAAACCAGCCATTGACAGGTCATAAGTCCTGTAGATGCCTAGACTTCTATATTAACTTCTCTTAAATGTTCTTCATCTCTGTTGTAAAATGTTCACTGTTTCATATGTACATTTTCATTAATTATATTCACTATTATTCTGTATAAAAAATAATACAAATAATGTAAAAGTATAAATAAATACATGTTTTTTTTATTAATCGCGTTATTTCAAAAGAACGACGTTTTAAAATTGCATAACCGTATGATTTCCTTACTTTTTATCAGAACACAGTCCTAAATACAAAACACGTATAGAAAGGTGACCTATACAATGCTTTGAAACTATTCAAGATCGAGAAGGTGCTAGTAAATATCACTCTACAGCCCCTCAGTACATTACCGTAAATCTTTTAATTCTAGTATGGGTGAGGGACCTTATTCCGGGGGTTGATCCCTAAGGCAAAACTCATGGCAGAAACAAACAGGCATTATGGACATTTTATTATTTACAACTTTGTTATTTCCGCAATTTATTTCATTCCGCAGAGTTTATATTTGAAGCACCAACTTTGTGGTTAGTCATTATGTCACTAAATTAAAATTAGAAACTGAATGAAATAACTGAAAGATGTAAGAATGGGAGCAAAAATGAGTGGTTTAACTCTTTAAATTTATTTCAACCTAGAGGGAAAACATTTTTGAGAAGGGAATATGGAAGTCTCGGCATTAACAGGGCTTATCACGCTTAGATCAGCTACGTCTACGGCGAGAGGAAAAGTTATTATACCTATACGCAGCGCACTAAATTTAGTGAACGCGCATTTGCGGTCGCAGGCCCTATGGCATGGAATGCTCTCCCAGCAGAGCTGCGAGGCTGTAAAAGTGAAGTGATGTTTCGGAAAAAACTTAAAACCCACTTGTTCTCTAAATCATTTGAATAAACCCGTAGCATGTGACAGCAAAATAGATTGTTTTGATTAAATTACAAATTTAAAAGCTTCAATTAAATTAATTGAACTTTTAACTTGCGCGTGGTAAAAATGACAGCATCAAATTGTGCATTTTTCAAGAAAAATGCCGATATCCAAAGTAATATTGTTCAACATAGAGATAGCCATTTTAACAGGCATAAACATG